>NW_023494786.1:6410902-6557687 GCF_904425465.1 Colossoma macropomum | reverse complement strand
AGAGAAAAAATGGTTTAACACACACATATATATATATATATATATATATATATATATATATATATATATATATATATATATAATAATCCGCAGTCTGAAACCATCCATACAATATGAACAGCAGTCACATATAACTGCCTATAAGGTGTGTTGATGCTCATTCAGACGATTATCTGCAGAACTTTTACTGCTAATCGAGAATATTTATGAGGAAAGAATCTACTTTTTCTTCAGTTCCACTTTCGGTTTTCACATTTAGCTCCTAATTTTTGTTTTGTAGTTTCTTTCTGTTCAGTTGGTTCAGCACCTTAATGCCTGAAATACCTTTCGTTAATTGGTTTTCGTTTCTAATCCAGCAATGGGAAAACAGAGAACAACACTGTTTTGAATTTTATCAAAAGCACTAGAGAATACAGACTTTATTTGTTTTTTCTTATCTTTCCAATGCATCAAAACACAAGTACAGGAAATATCAGAATCGGCCATGTTTAGATTTTAGTTCACTATATATTGATATTTTCTTCCTTCATACCTAACAGTAGGTTATTGACATTTATGGGTCATGTAAACGTCACCGTTCTGCTGCGGTTTTGCACCAAGCTGGCTCCAGAAGAAGAGAAGCTGGAGGGGAATTATGGATTCGTTTGTGCTCTTTAGGGCTAATACTCGAGTCATGTTACGAGAGGATGACGTGACTGTGAAAAATATCAGCCAGATTTTACAGGTAAGCAGTTAATCCAGAGCTGGTTTATGAGAAGCCTGGCCACTTCCTATTTCCCCCGTTATATCAAAAACAGTATTGCTGAACAGCAGAGGGTGCTTGCGAGTGGGTCCTCAATGAATGAGAGTGAATGGAGCTCAATGACTAACGATATATATCCTTTTTCTACAGCAAACAGGTTTTGGGCAGCAGGAGGTGGGCATTACTGCTAGAGGGTGATGATTGGTTGGCGAGCGGAGCAGATCATTGGCTGTTCGCGCTCACTGACGTCATGGACGTACATGAAGTGCCATTTTAAACTCTTTTAACTCGAGTTTAAAAGCTCTCAAAAATATAACAGCTGTGTTAAAATGTTTTATGCGGTTCTGTGTTCAGGAAATGATAGCATTCTTTTACATTAAAAATGTTTAAGAATTTATAAACTATGATTTTCCTCAAATGCTCCATATCAACCCCTTCATTTTGGACTCACTTGGGAGCGCCCTCTAGCGTTTGAGAAAACCGGAAGACATTGCAGAGTGGGAATTCTCCTCCCTACAGGTTCTCTGGTTATCTCTTTGATAAAAAAAATCAAAGTGGCTGTAGTGTTTTTCATTAATAACATATTAGATCACTAGCTAACTAATGTAAGTAACTAGCTAGCTCATAATCAACAGTGTTGCTGTAAATTAGTTCTTTCAGCCTGATTTCCTTATGTGGTAGAAATTAACTTATACTAGCAAAGTGTTCAGAAAATTGAGCTTAGAGAACAAAAATCTGTCAATAAGTCTGTTTTAGCTAGCTAACAGTGTAGACGAGGGCTATGGGTCTTCAAGCTAAAATAACTGTGCTAACTAACATGTTGTTTATACTGAAAGCCATTTACAGGTGTGTTTAATTCAGAAACCTAATGTGTTCTTTTTTTCTTCAGTTACCACACTGCAATAATACTGTTTTCACTGGTGTCTGTATAGGCAATATTTGCAATATTGCCTATACAGTATATAATGTATGCTTTCTCAGTGATAGATGTAACATGTACTAAAGATGTTTCACTCCTTTTTTTCCTGGGCTCACTGTAATGGTTCCTTACACACCTTTCCTGGCAGGGTATAGGGTTGTACTGTGTTATATAACTTGCAATTAATGGAAATTTGGCATAAATATAGACTTTTGAAGCTTGTTACAGACTTCTGTGACACGCAACAATCACTGACTGGCCACTTCATTAAGTACACCTTCTTGTATCTACACTCATTGTCCATGTTATCAGCACCGCTGACCATATAGGAGCACGTTGTAGCTTGTGGATCTACAGTTACAGACTGTAGTCCATCTGTTTCTCTGCATACTTTGTTACCCTGTTCTTCAGTAGTCAGGACCCCCACAGAACCACCACAGAGCAGGTATTATTTGGGTGGTGTATCATTCTCAGCACTGCAGTGACACTGACAGGGTGAAAGAGGGCTAACAAATTATGCAGAGAAACCTGGACTGCAATCTGGAATTGAATACCTATTACAGAGTGCTATATGATAAGTGGAGCCGATAAAGCAGACAATGATTGTAGATACAAGGAGGTGTACTTGATGTTGCCAGTCAATGTATTTTGAGGTTTTACTTTGACTCTATTAGTAAAGATTTCAACTTAAACCCTTGCTGTCGTCTATGAATCATGTCGTAGGTCAACACCAGCACTCTGTATATCACGCGTGATAACCACTTGGCACTTTTCCCTAACGAAAGTGGGCGATTCAGCGTCATTGACCTTCATCCTTGAGGACATAATGAAGTACATGGGGTGAGCGTAGAACAGTAAGAACCGTCTCCAACGACCTTGAGCAGACCACAGTTTAGTTTTATGCGCTCTGCACCCTCAGCTACATCTGGGCCAACAGCATATATGGGCACCCCAAGAACACCAATAGCAAGATCATTTCAAAGGTAAGTTAACAGTTACAGCTTTTGGCAGCTACGTTTTTCCAAAAACTCTTGATCTAGTTCAATTTTCTCTTTGCTTTCATTCAGAATTCGAAGTCTACAATGAATGAGTAAGTAAATGGCTGATTTCTGTCTTCATGATGAGCCATTTTACTTGCAAAAATACTGAAGTTATTAGTATATAGTGTTTATAACAGCGGAATAAAAAGATGTTTTGTCAGTGAGAGACATTAAACATCTACGTTCTTTTATGGATAATCCGCAAACCTTGAAAATGATCATAAGTGTATGTTATGAATATAAATATATCCATCAGAGCTCAGCATGCACCATAGGATCCAGAGGAGTCATCAGGAGCTCAATGTTGCAGAACACCTTTCTAACCTGAAGTTCAGAGCGGGGGAGAACATGCAGGAGAAGCAGTAATGGTAGCAGCAGAACACATATCACCTGTTAGAAGTAAACTGAAGTCAGAAACGCCCCTAAAATAAGCATCACCTGCTGTGGTGATGTCAGTGGCTCACAGACTTGAGGCCGTTATTGCCTGTAAAGGTTTTGGGACTAAATACTACTTTAAACTAATATTTTTGCGTTAAAGTTTTTCGCCCCAACTCTTATGCTCAGCTGAAAATGGAGGAGAACACAAATTACGTTTTTTCCTAAATGGTTTATGTTATATGACAAACACTGCCCAAAAGCTGTCTTGTGCTTTAGTATCAAGCATATTATTTGATCTTATACAAATTTTATAAAAATATAACAAAACTATTTCACCTAATTTTTCCCATATTTTGCTTCTCACTGTACATAATAGTGCCCTAAAATGCATAGAGTGGTACATTTCAGTCACATACTATTAGAAGCATTAGAACATTGATAGGCCACAGTGGTTTAGGGGTTGAGGGTAGTACCAGGGGTGGATCATGGTGTGGCAAGGCCCCTTGGAACAACCATCTTTGGAGGCCCCCCAAACTCTGATAATAGCATGTAATACATAAATAAACAAAATGACCTGAAAAGTAAGATAAACAATATTTCATGTGTGTACTGCACTTTAGTAATGCAACTTTTTAAGTTTTTTTTGTTTGAAAATAAACCAAATTATCCTTACTAATGTGTAATATCTTATTGTGTCTACATCATAACTTTTTTTGTGATTTTTAGATCTGAAGACAAACTTGAATCATGTTTACTTTTCTTTTTCTTTGAAAACCAAACCCAATCATGATACAAAAACTTGGCAGTCAGAGGTCCAACTGGCCCCCTCAGTAATCTTTCCCTGGGTGGGACATTGTATTTGTATTCTAGAGTTTTTGTTAGCTTTAGTCTGTTAGTAATAGAACAACTACAATAATGGCATTAATAACAATACAGTGAGCTTTATTTATGTATGAGAAACAAAATACATTTAAAAAAATCAAAGTATCTAGCCATGTGCAAGTAGATGTATAAAGAAAACAAGTAACAAAAACTGTCTGTTATATAAAAGATTAAAAAATATCACACAAATAAAGTAGTAAAAAATATTAACAAACAAAACAAACACAATAACAACAATATTCTTCCTATTTGGGGAAAGAAAATCTGACTCAAATACATGTCAGTCTTCTACTAGCAGTAAAATAGTAAATAAAGGCTGCTCAAATACCATTTTATTCTACCAGCTGTTTTATCTACACTGCTGGGTTAACCTTTTGGGCCATTTTGCTGACTAGTTTAAACAGTCCAGTGGTTTTTGCTAAATAATTTCAAAAATATTTGAGCAAGATTATATAAGGAACCTAAATATCTCTGCTACAAAGTAAACTTTGTTCTCAGGTCCTTCTGGTTGTGAACAGTTCATCCATAATTAGAGTGAGTGCAATCGAGCAATTACCTCATAACATTTACTGAAAAGTCTAGCAAATCAGTGCAAATACAATGAATTCAATACAAGTATATGTTGCTTTTCAACCTAAATACTTAACACTATACACTGACTGGCCACTTCATTAAGTATACCTACTTGTCCATTTGTCCATCTGTTTGTTACAGTGACACTGACACTACTACCACGTCAGTGTCACTGCAGTGCTGAGAATGACCCACCACCCAAATAATACCTGCTCTGTGGTGGTCCTGTGGGGGTCCTGACCACTGAAGAACAGGGTGAAAAGGGGCTAACAAAGCATGCAGAGAAACAGATGGACTACAGTCTGTAATTGTAGAACTACAAAGTGCTCCTATACAGTAAGTGGAGCTGATAGAATGGACAATGAAGGTGGGGGTCCCCAATGAAGAAGGAATGAAAGAAGAATAAACTTTGATAAGATAAAAATTCGGCTTAAGCCTGGAAAAAAACATTTAGCCTTTAAAGTACATTCAGTGCTGTAGAAAATATGCGTCCTGGGTCAACAATGTTCTTGATTTGTCTGTGGCTTACTTTTTAAAGAACTGCGGAACTCTAAATGCCTTGGTTAAACAAACAGGAAAATGAAACTTCTCATACACTGTGTCATGTTAGAATGAAGAAAATATACTGAGAAGTTTGCATGCTGTCTACTCCTCATCTCCATCCTGCTGTCTAATTAAAGTCAAGCAAATTACCGAAATGTCACAAAACAATAATGTAAACAAGGCTGTGTTTCCAACCGCTCTGTAAAAGAGAATAAGACTGTCTGTGTTAAATTCTGAGTCAAAATATGCATAAAACTGTGTGGCTGGAACCCGAGCCCTTGATAAATTTGCCTTTTCATCCAGGAAACATAAATAATATGATTCAAAAGCCATCGTAAAAAACACTTTAAGGGGAGTCAACCAACCCAAATCTAGTATCTCAGGAGGCCCAGTAAGCTTATTTAATTCAGTTTCATAGCTTGGCAAAATTGGCAAGGCGGTAGCAGAAAGAAACTGTCACATTTATCGTGTCCAGTTCTAATGAAAGCGAGTAGCTCTAAGCAGTTATGTAGCACATATGCAGCTCATGTAAGAACTGTAGCAGATTTAGCAGTGCTGTATGTGATGCTGCTAGCATTGGTTTCTGATCTGCTCTGATCTGTTTGCTGTTCTCTCTGACATGGGAGAGCCTTCCTCCAGGCCATTGTGTATGCTTTCTTTATTTTGGGTATCTTGAAAGCATAAACTACAGGATTCACCGCTGAGTTGGCATGTGAGAGGAGAATGCCAACATAGAAAGCGATGTGAGGGACAAGGCTGCTCTGGCTGTAAAACTCAATGGTGTTCATGATGTGTATGGGCAGCCAGCAGGCTGCAAACAGAGCCAGAACAAGAGCCAGTGAACTGGCCAGCTTCTTCTCTTTAACGTAATATGTGCTGGACTTGACGGCCCTGATAACACCTCCTCTCAGCTGCTGAGATATTGTGCAGAAGATGAAGCCATACAGAACAGTCATGATCACCATGGGAGGAAGAAGGCAGCTGAGGAAGATGAAGTTGACCAAGTAGGACATTGGTATGACGGTCAGGAACTGGCACACGATGGTGGTGGAGTTGGAAGGTTGTAAAGAGTTGTAGTTGTTCCATCCAAACATAGGAATGAAGCCCAACACAGCAGCAATCATCCAACATACTGTCACTATGGCCCAAGAGTGTGTCCGTTTGACTCGTCCTTTGTACCTGAAAAGGAGATTAAATTGAATTACTGGGGAGAAAAAAATGTAGTTGATTATAGATTTCTGAATATGACTGAAAAATATTAATTGTCTAGGTCAGTGGTTTTCATCATGTGGGTTGCAGTGTGGGCCCGAGTGGGTTGTGAGGAAACCACATTGATGCATTTTTAGAACAAGAGTACAGCTATAAGGAAGAGCATTTTAGATCAGAAGCCGTAACCACACTGCTTCTGCACAAGAGAATGCTTGCTGTGCTAAAAGCTTCGAATCTATTTTTGTTGCCTCTACACAGCATGCAGTAGGCTTACCAGAGTTAAAGGAGCAATAAGCAATTTTTTCTTTGCCTTATAAAGTATGGCAGTGTTCTTGGAACTGTATACCCTCCCAGTGTTACTCTGAAGTCCTCTGTCCTTCATGGAGGCTATCAAAGTGGACGTAATGCCAGTGTTTACCTTAGTTCTGGTTCTTTGTCGATGCTGATCTCATCGTTCTCTTCCTTTGTTTTTTGGATTTTTTTACATGATCTGACATTGTTCCCTGGTGACCCCTCGACTGTTTCTGCTTGTAAAGAGTAGCATAGAGTAGTTTTTCTATACAGTACTCAGAAACATGTAGCGTACCTGTTAGATACTACTTTGAATGGCTGATGGGAAAGTGACTAGTGAAGCTTTCACCATGCAAATCTGAGCATGCAATTCTTTTTCTTCTACAACAAGTTTGCCCGGCTGTTGTCACATGACCGAAACATGGCATTGCCTATGTGTGGACCTGCGGCTCATTTTGATAAAATGGTTTATATAAGCTTACGAAGCAAACTGAGTCCTCATCTCAGGTGAGTGTACATTATGAAAGAAACTTACAGCTCCTTTAAGCTGAGTTAGCCTAGAGCACAGATACAGATCTATTATTCATATAGTGTAGACACAATAAAGAAATATTCAATGTTTTGCAAGTATACCAGCTGAACAGTATATTTACTAAACGTGTACTTTTTTGACGAGTTTACAGTTTACTTTGCACATTTTAGTTGGTTTTGGGTCAATCACTACCTCTACATGTGTTTGGGAAGTTTGTAACTCCATCTAGCCATTTAAAATGTATTAGTGTGTGTTACAGAGTTGGGCACTGTATACTGTACAACATGAGAGATGTCTTGCAGTCATGTGCTGATGCTGTTGTTGCATTCTCTACACCAGAGCTCCCTAACCACAGAGTGGTGGACCACTACTTGGCCGGTGATCGTTTGATACCAGGTCACAAGTTCACGACAGTGGGCAGGGAATGTTAGTTGCAACCCTCGCAGGTAAGGTGGCTCAAACTGTAGCAGTTTCTAATTTCTGCCTGTATTTTGTTTCAAACTGCACAACTTCTAACTGTACTTGAATGCATCAAGTTCACAAAGCGGATTATTTCTATAAAGCCATTTTTGTAAATATGGCCTGTGTTTTGGTTGTGAGAAGCAGCAAAAACAACAAAAACACGTGTATGGTGTCCTTCCAAGACAAAACGCTGCTCTCACTGCAACCACACTCAGCCCTACAGTTTAGCTTGTTAATTTAAATTGTAAAACGTAAAAATTTTTTGTTTCTTTGTTTTCATTGCTTTTGGCAGCCAACCAGAGCTTCACTTGGTGGCTTTTTAGTATGTTTAGCCTGATTTGCATATAGATTTTAATTGGCCCTTGCCTAGAACTTCTGTTAAATTATCGCAGCATTACAAAACACTGATGTGCTAATCATCACCACAGTGACTTCAAGAATAGCTCTTATTTGCCATAGCTGCACATTTTGCATGCCGTAGCACTGTTATCACAGGGTTTTATGAATCTGGTTTAGTATTTTAAGTAAAATGTCATTTACTGTAAATGCTATGATGAACATATTACATTTTATGCCGTAAAGTCAAAAATATGCAAGTTTTCTCCTCAAATCAAGACTCAGTCTGCGTACTTCCAAAGAATGAAGCACTGCTTACACATTTTGCATCAAGTAGACCAACAGCTTTGTAGGAGGTGTGAAGAACGTCAAACTGAAATACACACCTGAACTCTGACACTGCTTACTCTGGCAGTTTCATTCTGACCACAAAGATGGTCACGTGACCTTGTGGGTTTAGGTATCACGGGGCGAATGCACATAACTTCATTGGAAAAGACGAAGTAATGAAACTTGATTCACTGCTACTAGTCAGACTTCTCACGATTTGATACTCACACTGATACTGACCTGACATAAGATGATCTTGGGGAAAAACTGTAGAATTTGCAAAACAATAACAACAAAATACCTGCATAATTCCAGTCAAATGTAAACATCTTCAAATGCAAGTTGGTACCAGACATAGGTGAAGGCTTTTTCCTGAACTCTTTACTCTTGTGAAGAGAATCGGCAACATGCGTAACCTATTGTACGCATGTATAACTTTGTTTGATTCACAACCAAACAGGACTAAAATAACAAAAATAAATAAAATACAATAAAAGGTATGCTCATTGATACTGTTATTGTAATGTTTATGCAGTTCATGTTAATCAGCTCAGCTTTTATGTAGACTCAAGATTTTTTTATTGACCACTTGACTTACAACCAAATATACAGTATTTTGTAAAAGTTACAGACAACAAAATTACAAAACTATATCAAAAACACTTAATTGGATAACTTTTTTTTGAGACCTCATCCGTGTTTTACATATGATTTTATTTGTGTACATCTGTGCAAATGTGTTTGCTAGTCATGTACTGGTTAACATTTTTGAGTTTGGCTCACTACCAAGTTTTGATGTTATTATTGTTTTGTTAGTGGCAAAATGGAACATTCAACAAAAATTATTATTATTATTTTTTTTTATTTTTCTCCCAATTTAGTGGTATCCATTTCCACCCACTAGTTAGCACTCCCCATTCACACGATACCACCAGCACTAGGAGGGTGAAGGCCAGCACAGGCTTCCTTCAAGACCTGTGAAGCACCACTGTATTGTTTTTGAACTGCTGCTTATGCAATGCTACTGGACAGCCAAACACGCTCGGAAGAAGGTGCCAACCGCCAGATCTGTTACGACAGCTAACAGATGCCTGCGCTGACTAGCATCGGGAGGCATCCTACCCACCCAGAGATCGAGGCCAATTGTTCTCTCTCGGACTCACGGCCACAGATGGCTGCAGCATCAGCGGGGAAGGAACTCGCGATTTCCTGATAGGGCTAACGCTTTGATGGTTGCGCCACTTGAGAACTCCCAATCATTGCATCGTAGGTCACTCAAATCAAAAGAAATTTTTGTCTAAATTCCAAGTCAGTTAAAAGTCTAAAATGTGTTTTCAACTCTGACTTTGCATTAATTTGGTAGAACAACCCATACAGTGTTTTTTTACTAACAAAAACCCACTGACTGCTGATGAAAATGATCTTAAACAATTTTTTAGGTACTTAACACTTTTTCACAGTTCTGCATATTTACTTTTTACACTTATTTTAGAAGGAAGCAACTACACGGTTGAAATAAATGTAATCTAGTGCTTTACACTGCTTTATATGATCTTCAGAACTCATTTTGCCTGCAGTTCAGTAAGTTATCTCTGCACTCTCAGAACACAAATTGTACTTGATCTTACTTGAGAGGGATGTAAACACGCAGATATCGGTCCACAGCAATGGCCAATAGGGAGTACACAGAGGCCTGAGTCAGCACGATGACCACACAGCTGATGAAAAGGCAGCCATGGAAAGACATCTCGACCCGTCCATCCACCAGCACAGCCAGGGGGACAGCCAGAGCCCCCACCAGGAAATCAGCCACTGCGAGGGACGCAATGAAACAGAAGGTGGGCTGCCTGAGGGCTCCAGATGTCCACACTGCCCAGATGACCAGCACATTGCCCAGACAACAGGCAACAGCAATGAATATTTCCAGTGCTGTGTAGATCACCTCCCCAACATCAGCCATTGTGAATTAGAAGGAGGGGAACCTCAGAGGAACGTGCTGGCTGTCTGGTTGTGATTACAGGAAGCTTTCCACACAAGTCACTCGTTCATTTGCTGCACACACACTAACAGAAATGAAAAGACAGAAAGTTTTGACCTTACAGACCACAGAGGGGCGTGTGGCGGTGACAGACGCGGAGGGGAACTTCCTTTAATATCAGTACTTTAGCATTTCATGTTGTTTGCATGGTTGTGCAGATATCCTGCAGAGGCAGGTGCTCAAAGTGAAACTACAGCACAACCTGTTTAACTACAGAGCTGAGATAACACGACTCAAAGAGAACATAAGGAATCTTACAAACCAAACATTACTATAGACTGGCATTTATCAGACTCTTCCGAGATTAGTCAGTTGTAGTACTCTCCAATATCTAAAAATACTTACTTATTTGAAAAATATTTGCAGACTTTACCCATGTAGTTAGAAGAGTCTGGTGCCTGGACAGTGCTGTTTCTTCAGTGTCTGCAGGGTCTGTAATCAGACCAAAATGCAGACAATTAACCAAAGCCATTTATAAGTCCCAGTTAAGCTGGCAGGGACTGATTAAAACTTCTTGAGACATTTTTGTACTAATTGAAGATCTAAAAATGAATCATTAATAAAATAGGATTCACATAAAATACACATGCAGTCAGATACAAAATGGGTGACACAGGTTGGCAGCTTCTTCCCCAAATATGACCCCAAAATTAATAATATAAAACAAAAATTAAATAAATCACAGCAGGGTTTATTGCGATTAAAGCAAACCTGATTCTCTTACTGTAAACCACAGGTTTCCAAACCTGGCCCCACTCTAGAACACCCACTTTAACTAAGGAAGGGTTTGTTATTTAACTGCTTGGTTGGATACATTTACAATACATATTGATAAGGCACATATGGGGGGACTTACACTTAATCAACACTGTTTTTTTTTGTTACTGACTTTAGCAGAGCTCAATAACACTGAGATTAATAACTGATCATATTGATTTATCAGTCAACTCAGGCTTTAGCAGAGCTCAGTAACACTGAGATTAATAACAGATCATCACATTGATTTATCAGTCAACTCAGGCTTTAGCAGAGCTCAGTAACACTGAGATTAATAACAGATCATCACATTGATTTATCAGTCAACTCAGGCTTTAGCAGAGCTCAGTAACACTGAGATTAATAACAGATCATCACATTGATTTATCGGTCTACTCAGGCTTTAGCAGAGCTCAGTAACACTGAGATTAATAACAGATCATCACATTGATTTATCGGTCTACTCAGGCTTTAGCAGAGCTCAGTAACACTGAGATTAATAACTGATCATCACACTGATTTATCAGTCTACTCAGGCTTTAGCAGAGCTCAGTAACACTGAGATTAATAACTGTTGTTTATTAAATAGCGATGATGTGAAGATGATGAAGGAGTCTCCGCTGACACCGTCTTGCTTGTATAAGATGTTTATTACAAAGTAAAACCGTATCATATCAAGCACCATAAAGTCCTTGAGAGGGGATCCGTGCCAATTCTGAAGTGTCCCCTCCAGAACAGTATAGCCCACTGCTTATATAGGGTGATGGTTTTCAAATAAGAGAGCAGAACATATGGTCCTTCTTTTTTTGTTACTGACTTTAGCAGAGCTCAGTAACACTGAGATCAATAACTGATCATATTGATTTATCAGTCTACTCAGGCTTTAGCAGAGCTCAGTAACACTGAGATTAATAACTGATCATCACACTGATTTATCAGTCTACTCAGGCTTTAGTAGAGCTCAGTAACACTGAGATTAATAACAGATCATCACATTGATTTATCGGTCTACTCAGGCTTTAGCAGAGCTCAGTAACACTGAGATTAATAACTGATCATCACACTGATTTATCAGTCTACTCAGGCTTTAGCAGAGCTCAGTAACACTGAGATTAATAACCAATCACATTGATTTATCAGTCTACTCAGGCTTTAGCAGAGCTCAGTACCACTGAGATTAATAATTGATCACATTGATTTATCAGTCTACTCAGGCTTTAGCAGAGCTCAGTAACACTGAGATTAATAACTGTTGTTTATTAAATAGCGATGATGTGAAGATGATGAAGGAGTCTCCGCTGACACCGTCTTGCTTGTATAAGATGTTTATTACAAAGTAAAACCGTATCATATCAAGCACCATAAAGTCCTTGAGAGGGGATCCGTGCCAATTCTGAAGTGTCCCCTCCAGAACAGTATAGCCCACTGCTTATATAGGGTGATGGTTTTCAAATAAGAGAGCAGAACATATGGTCCTTCTTTTTTTGTTACTGACTTTAGCAGAGCTCAGTAACACTGAGATCAATAACTGATCATATTGATTTATCAGTCTACTCAGGCTTTAGCAGAGCTCAGTAACACTGAGATTAATAACTGATCATCACACTGATTTATCAGTCTACTCAGGCTTTAGTAGAGCTCAGTAACACTGAGATTAATAACAGATCATCACATTGATTTATCGGTCTACTCAGGCTTTAGCAGAGCTCAGTAACACTGAGATTAATAACTGATCATCACACTGATTTATCAGTCTACTCAGGCTTTAGCAGAGCTCAGTAACACTGAGATTAATAACCAATCACATTGATTTATCAGTCTACTCAGGCTTTAGCAGAGCTCAGTACCACTGAGATTAATAATTGATCACATTGATTTATCAGTCTACTCAGGCTTTAGCAGAGCTCAGTAACACTGAGATTAATAACTGTTGTTTATTAAATAGCGATGATGTGAAGATGATGAAGGAGTCTCCGCTGACACCGTCTTGCTTGTATAAGATGTTTATTACAAAGTAAAACTGTATCATATCAAGCACCATAAAGTCCTTGAGAGGGGATCCGTGCCAATTCTGAAGTGTCCCCTCCAGAACAGTATAGCCCACTGCTTATATAGGGTGATGGTTTTCAAATAAGAGAGCAGAACATATGGTCCTTCTTTTTTTGTTACTGACTTTAGCAGAGCTCAGTAACACTGAGATCAATAACTGATCATATTGATTTATCAGTCTATTCAGGCTTTAGCAGAGCTCAGTAACACTGAGATTAATAACTGATCATCACACTGATTTATCAGTCTACTCAGGCTTTAACAGAGCTCAGTAACACTGAGATCAATAACTGATCACATTGATTTATCAGTCTACTCAGGCTTTAGCAGGAACAGCAGTTGTTTATTGAGTTGATGCTTAGAGTTCGTCTAACATGCATGTTTGCTGCATGCTGTACACAAGTTTTAAAATAAACAAGCTTTGGTGGTGTTTCTTTTCAAGTTGTTTTTAACTTTGAAGCAGATGCAGCATGTAAAGTGCACAGTGGGCAGTGAATGAAATGCAGTTTTAATGAAACAGCAGGTAGACTACTAAATATACAGAGCAGATTTCCTGGAGAAACAGACTGCACACACATTCCTATTACAGCATCACTGGGAGACCATGAAGCTGACTATATTAATAGGAAATCAGGGCAGCACATTAATGTTCAGGATGTAGTCTGTGAAATGGGTGTGTTCATTAAATGTCTGCCAGTCACAAACCAGGCTTTAACAGAACCTCAGTGGAGACACTTGCAACTTTTCAGATCACCTGTAATAATCAGCATTAACACAAAATAACCTGCGTTAGTTTATGACTGTTTGTAGAGCATTGCTACACTGTGCTACTGTGAGTGTTCAACAAAAGCTTACATCAGATTTGTTGCTAAGTGAATCATGACAATGTTTACCATTAAATGCTGAAACATTAATGATCAGTTGAAGCAACTAATAGAATAAAAAAACACATTAAATATGTTTGATGAACTATTTTATTTTGGATGTACCTTTATAATTTGAGCCTTTTGCAGCCCCTGCCTGAAAAAAGAAAGGAAAATTATTTGATATGAGAAACAAAGCTTTACTAATAATAATCTAACAAGTAAGAACTCCTGTGTTATAAGGTAAAATTAATTTATTAAAAAATAACAAATAACAAATCTGTTTAAGTTAAAAATAATCAAGGATATTTTTACGAGCATTTCATGCTCTTCCTGTGAGGGAATAAACAAGCACTCTGGTGGAGCTGTCATACTGAGCTTCGGGTTTATTTTATTCGTCCACAGAACTGTAATTTGTTGGTAAGTTGTTTTATTTTGCAGAGGCGATTTTTCCACCTTTAACCAGTGCTACAGTCTCTGAACAGATCAAACACATCAGTTTTGAACTTAAAAAGGGAATAAAAACACAAACTTCTCTGTTCCTTTGTTTTCATCAACAACTTTCCTTGTTTTAACATGTTGCTTCTACACTTAGAAATAAAACATAAAATTGAAAATCTGTGAAATTATTGGCTTTCTAGCTTGACCCTGTTGTCTCTGTTCTGATGAGCCTTTGGCTAAAGTCATTTACATAACTTCACGTGAATAGTGGAAGAGCTGCTGCAGGCCTGCTACTGAAAATATGTTGTTTCACGTTCATGTATGTTGTTGAAATAGAAGCATTTATCACTATGAGTTCGCTGAAATACTTTGTTGGGTCCACATGTGGACTGAGGCTCACCATATGACACCTGGTCTAGAGCCTGGAATGAATGTTGACTTCACTGTACAACGTTCTGCATTTTACAAGTAATGTTTCTTTTCTAATATGTCATATCTTTTGCATTCAACACTCTAAAAAAAGATGTTTTTCCACTGGTCTTTAGTAAAGAAAATTGTTCTATATAGAACCCTTTTGAAAAGGTTGCTGTATAGCACCAAAAAGGGTTGTACTAATGTTGTAAACTGGTATCGTAACAATAGCAGAACCCTTTTGGTGCTATATAGAACCATATACAACACATTTTCCATCAGGTTGAAGAAATGTTTCACGATGCAAAGAACCCTTTAATCATGCAAAGGATTCTTTAAGTGTTTATGGATCTATATAGAACCATTTTCTTTACTAAAGGACCCTTGAAGGACCATATTTTTAAAGTGTGTAGGACGTGTTGGAAAACAATACTTGTGACTATTATCAACATTTACCTTGATACAGTATCTCAATATTCACAAGAATATCTCAAGGTAAATATATTATTTTGGCCAAAACTCACAGTACCAGACATAGAATATGAGTGTGCGTTTGATGGGATGTCCAGTACTTTCAGGTTGTCCAGTTTTGGTAATATTTTGCAATATAAATGCAAGTGAGCTTGTTTGGTATGTGGGCTTATTGGGGGCTTTTCCTCTAGTTTGTCTTTTCTCGTTTTTTAGTTTCTCTTTTTGAACTCTGGTGCTATTTAGTTTGTATTACCTTCAAAAACAGACAGCAGGAAGGAAATGCACATTCCAAAATGCTGAAGCCTTCCTCAGCGGTCATTGGGCAGAAGGCACGAATCACCCTGGACAGGTCAGACACACAGACATATACACTCACACTCACACACACTCACACCTAGTGACAATTTAGCTTGTCCAATTGGCCAGACTGCATGTCTTTGGACTGTGGGAGGAAACCCACGCAGACACGAGGAGAACATGCAAACTCCACACAGAAAGGACCCTGGTCACCTGGCCGGGGAATCAAACCCAGGCACGAATTAAATGAAAATAGAATAAAAAATAAGAGCCAATGTGAAAAGAGCTAAGGAGATTCTGTATATGAATATCTGTACATGTATGCAGGTCTGAAGAAACTTACAACTATTCACTATTATATACACTACACTGCAGAATGATATGAGCATCTGTGAGAACTTACATTTGTACAGTTCTGCAAATAAGCATTATGTTACAGAGGAGTTAATGAGCGCTACAGGTCTGGATAAAAAGTGGTTAAGTAGCTGGAAAAGGTGATGTCCAGGATGAGAGGGGTCAGTTGCCAACATACTTCATCACTCTGCTGTTGTAGTTGTCCTGAAGCGTTGACAGACTACACTGGGTGATCCTCTTTGCTGCCCTGATTATGCGCTGCAGTTTGGCTGATTCTCGTGAGGTGGAGGAAACAAACTAGATGGTTATGGATGATGTGAGGATGGACTCAATGATCGCTGGATCATCAGATTCTGCAGCAGATTCATTTCTTCAGCTGTCTCAGGAAGAACATCCTCTGCTGTGCTGTCTTGACTATGGGGACTATGGAGTGTTCCTCTCCCACCTGAGATCCAGGAACTTGGGTGACTTTGCAGCATAACACAGATCATTCCATTCAGTTCCATGTTGTTACCTTCACATAAAAACATAAAACAATTTTAGTTGTAAACAGTTGCTTTTGGTGTAATTTCACATAAGTAAGTTTTTTTCTGTTCTAACTATACTGAATCTGAACCGACAGAAACGTACACCTTTGTGAAGATCTTTCTCCCTCTGTACATGAGCCAGTCGTTCATATCTGAAAGAGTGACGCTCTCTAGAACAGCACCTGGCAGTTTCAGCATCACCTTCTGCAAGAAGAAGCAACTGTGTTACAAAAGCAACTCCACTTAGTATGAGTGACTCATTAATCGTTATGGCCAGACAACAGCAAGGCTTGTGGGGTGCTCCTGGTCAGCAGTGGTGATTATCTACTGTCACAAACCAGCAACAGGGTGTTGGGCACCCACGGCTCATTGATGTGTGAGGACAGTGAAGGCAATCCTGTGTGGTCAGACACCACAGAAGGGCTGCTATGGCACAAGCCACAGAAATGTCTGATGATGGTTGAGGGAGGAATTGGGCTGGGCTGGCAGGGTGCCCATGCTAAGCACTGTCCTCCATCGAAAGCTGGTCCACCATGGAACTGGACCTTAGAGGATTAAAAGAAGATCGCCTGGTCCTGTTTTTATTTATGTCACACAGACAGCCGATGCAGGGAGTGTGATGCTTTGGGTAATGTTCTGCTGGAAAACCCTGGGTCCAGTCATTCATGTGGACGCATGAACAACTAAACGTTAAAGCAATCAGAACGTAAGGAATGATTATTATATTGTGAATAAAATATTAATATTAAATAAAACTGTGGTATTGATTATTTTGAAGTGGAATTCGTCTGAGAATGTGTCTTATCTCTAGCCTCATGCATGTCCATTTCAGGCCAGCAGGGGGCAGCATCTGTGCACTGTTAGTCCTCTAGGTCCAGTAACCACATATCAAACACAAGGCCCGCAGACCAAGTCTGGCCCGTGACACAGTCCTATATGGAAAATAATGTTTTCCACACAGGTGAACGGTGGGACAACCTTTGTGAGTAATGTAGTGAGGAACTCCTTTTACCTCAGAGCAATTTGTGAAGTCATTCCATACAAAACAACCAACTGACAACCAATTAATGCCAGAACTTGAACACATCTGCAGTGAAGATGGTCAAAAAAATTAAAATTCAATAGTAAATGCAATATTCAACAGCATGACAGGAGCTGAATGAGCGTAAAACAAAGACAGCTGTACCCTTTGAGTCATACTACAAAGTGGGATGTAGGATGTTTTACTAAGATGTTTTTTTACTAAGGTTTTTGATAGATTCTTAAAGCAGGCTTTGTAGAAGAAGATTTTGGTATGTATTCACAGAGATGAGTTTGGTGACAGAAGTCCACACTGATAGAATTAAAGGTTCTACCAGAAAGACTCCAGGAGCCTACCCCCTGGGCAACCGAATGAGGACCAACTGGTGGCGGCAGGGAGGAGGAAGGGGAACGATGAAACGTCAGCATCTGAAAGCAGCAAAGCAGGTGTGTAAGTCGAGTCATTTTAAAGGTAGGTGGAAGCTTGTGATTGAGTAATGAGTGACGTAGCATTGGAGTCTCCCTGGCAGTACACATATATCAAACATTTCTTGGCTGATCTGGATGATGAATCGTTTTAATTAAATTTTTTAGGCAAATTACTCCTTTAAACAATTTGGCAAAGTGTATATTTTTATTTATACATTGTGTTTTGCAACTTTTTTTGAAAACATAGATTTATAGAAAAAATATTAGCACCCATTATTAATATTTGCTGAAGAATAATCACCAAATAATCACCTCCGCTGGTGAGAATAACAGCTCTGAGCTGCTTTCTGTGATGCTTATCAAAGCTGGAGAGCACTTGTTGAGGGATCGTGGACCACTCCTCCATGCAGAACATTTCCAGTTCCCTGATATTCTAATACACACCACAGGTTGTCAATTGAAATTTGAGTAAAATGAAAAGGCTCTTAGAAGAATTATGGTATGGGTTTTACAGTAGGTTATGTATATTACAAAGTGGGTAATAAAGTACATGTAAAGTAAGGATGTGAGATGTGCCCTTGTTTTGGAATTAGGAGTCATCCAGGCAGGAGATCTGCTTTTTACTAACTGGTGTGATGATAGAGGTCTTAAAGCACACAGGTACCACAGACTGGGTCAGGAACTAATTAAGGAGATCAGTGAGGATAGGAAAAGCTGTCCACAACAGTGTCTGGGTGTTGCAGGTGAAACACTATCAGGGCCAGCTGCTTTCCAGTATGCTGATGCTTCCTTTTCCTCCCAAATTTTCAACTGTTCAACTTTTTAATTTTTTTATTTGAATGAATCACCTTGATTGTGCTTAACAGTAATAATAACTGTAATGCATTTTAATGTAATAAATAAAGCTGCTTATGATGTGTCCAAATCTAAATGAAATCAATGCTAGTATACCAACTGGCAAATGAAAATGGTAAAAACTGAATTTGAATTTTCATTTTGAGAACAAATGCCATTTTACATATTGCATTTTCATTTCTATTTTGCTACTGATATGCTTCCATAGACGGGGAGTCAACTGCAAAAGAGTTCTTCAACGTACCTGATAGTTGGGGTCGTTTCATGGCTAAGAACTCTGTTGACTCCACATTATTTCAAATGTCATGTTACGATTGCCTCAAATGAAATGGTTTTCCCAAATGTTATTATTTACAATCAAGCCTTTTTGACAGCATGTGGAATGCTGGTGTTGATGTTTGTTTAGTTTTCAGTATCAAAGCACTACTGTTACTCTGCAAGCCTAATCCAGTCCTTCTGTTTATTTCATGCCAAAGCTGCTCACTTGCCACTGCAAATGCAAACTCTGGCCACAAAATGTCAAAATCACCTTAAGCACCACACTATGGAAAAGGAACAAAAATATTTGTCATAGAACATTGAAGTAATCTTGAAAACAAAAACACTTTCACCTGTTCAGGAGTGAAGACATATTTTAAACATAGTTAACCAGAAAATAATATTATTTTGTTCTGGTTAATTTGACTGTGACTATATCAGTGATCTTCTCAGTACGTTGCTCTGGAATTTTGGCTGGTAAGCTGCCCCAGTCACTCTCCACTACTTCCTCCTGCGTGGCTGTATGAGCTTCTTCATTAGGTTGGCTGTATTTGTTTCCTTTTAATAAATGGTAATCTATTATAAGCATGTGTTTACTGATTTAGGCCAGCCTCCATCCAAGGCAAAACTAGTAACAGGGGAATAGAGTTGTACTAATACACAGTAAAGTTAGTGTCGCCCAGTCGAAGTTTCATTTCACTATGATCTTTAATTTTTGCTACATCCATGTATCCATGGCTCTGGTGCTGTTTTGGTTCGGACTGAGTCCAGGAGTTAACTCCATCAACTCCAGCGGTAGGAGTCAAGAGTCAGAGTCGACTCCAGAAGACCCAGTATCACTAACTTAAATGCATTGGACAGGCTAACTCTGGTAGGTGCAGTCAGTGACCTATCAGTGATGTAAAACCTCACTATGCAGGTGTTCATGTCTTACCTAAGACTTGCTAAGAAAGTTAGAAGTTGTATGTGAATAAAAATACACCCACGAAAATGAGATGTTCATTCCATTTTGCAAAAAAAAAGCAAAAAATCTATAGGTAGTCTGGTACATTACCGCCAGTTTCCTACTGATGCAGACAAATGCAAACTGGCTTTTGGCAATGAAACATAAACCAGCAAGAGAGACGTTCAGCACCATGCAAAATCTCAGTGTATGTGGTGAACATTTTTGAATATTACACAGAAGGTCTCCAGTGGGATATTCTAACATCTACAACAGCACCCATGAACATTTTTATGGATGACACCTCAAAGAAGTGAATCTGAAATCTGAGATAGGAGTTGTTGACTTTTTCTTCACTTTCATTGAACTCGACTACTTTTACATTACCGCCAACCAGAACACTTGCCTCACCACCTGCTGACACTAAAAATTTGAGCAAGTGTTTTTCAGAATTTCAAGGTAAGTCAGACATTGATAAGCCATTCAGTGAAAAGGTTCATTGTGGGGAAACTTACTAACTTAACATGTAACTAATTACCTAATTACTAATTACCTAGTTACTAATGTAACCTTTTCCACTAAGCATGCTGTTGGCCCTGCTCTGCCTGGATGAGTGACAGGTACAAGTCTATGAAAATGAAAATGCAGTCAAGTTACCATTTTGCATATTACATTTTCATTTTAATTTTGCTACTGATATGCCTCCATAAGTTATAAAGCCATTTACCCAGATATCCAAGTTACATAATTACTTCAGTTATCAAAAAGCAATCAACAGTTCTCTGCAACTGCTTTAATATTTGAAGCGAGCTATTAGCTATTTTTGTCAAGCCATTCAAGTTCATTCATGAACGTTCTTTTTCTTTTGTATTCATTATGTTTGTTATGCTAAGATGCTTGTTTGGTGACTGACCTTTGACCGAAACACTAGCAGTTTGGCTCAGGATAAGATACAACAAGTTTTGCTGTCCTAAGTTGCATAAAATGAACATTACTGTTGTGTTTAAGTGATTGTGTTTTAAAATTGTATTTGTGCTAATTTTTGCATTTGTTTACTCTAATCCAGGTCCAAGTCACTCTGAGATACAGAAGGACTCACAAAATGATTTATGTTCTTCTACCGACTCCAGTTTTTTCTACTAGATAAATACTACTAGATGAATCTAGATAAAGATTCATCAAGTGATGAATGTTATGACCTGTCTAGGGTTTGTGATGGTCATAACATAAAAAAAGATGAAAGAGAGCCAGATGACATTTAAACATATCAAGTCATGTTATTTTCTTTTGTTTAGCTGCTCTTTTGTACGACACAGGACAGCTTCAGAGTGGGCATGCGCCAAAACAACAAACATGACCAGCCTAGCTGGGGAGTTTAGAGAACTTACCTATGTGAAGATAAAGAAACAAAAATACAGTCAGTCTTCCCTAACTCCCTGACTATACCAAAAACAGAAGAGTCAAAAGAAATGGCACCCACTCCTACAGCCTGGTCATCATAAGAGTGAAAGTTTACAGAGAAAGATCATGAGCTTACCGCTAAACAGTAGAAATAACTGAGTAGAGAACAAAAGGTAAAGCTAAGCTATTTAATTTGAGACGAGGACAGAAATAGTACACTAGCCGTAAAACAAACAAGCTGAGCTGCAGTTCAGATCTAAAAACGGTCGCCCCAAGGAGGAAAACCTCGATGACATCCGGCTTGGCCTTCGAAGAAATACTCCATGCAATCACAGCCAGCCAATCAGATTCAAGCATCATTACGGGACTCCAGCCAATCACACGCATGAGGGGGTGGGTTCTTAATAAGCGAGAGTGTGAGAGAGAGAGAGAACGAAAGAGAAGCAAGCAAAACAAAACATGCGTCCTAGGGACGTAACACTGAAGAATCCTTTTCCTAATCCATTTATGGGAGTTTGGGAACCCCTCTTTTTAGATAAGATCATTTGTCAGACTCAGAAAATTGTCTTCATCTGCTAGGTCAAGTGAAAAAACAAATATATAAAATACATTAAAAAAAACTTTTTTTTTCTTGTAGTAACAGCATGTAAAAAATTACAAGAGTTAAATTTCTTACTCACAGCTTAGATCATATTAATATTAGAACAATATAAAAAAGTGCTTTCACATTTAGACAGTATAGGTTGCAAAAATAGCAACTTTAACATTTTGAAGTTATCCTTAAACATACATACATACATACATACATCATCTAAACCGCTTATCCTTCTGGGTCGCGGTGGGGTGCTGGAGCCTATCCCAGCTGTCATTGGGCGGAAGGCAGAATACACCCTGGACAGGTCGCCAGTCCATCGCAGGGCAGACAGACAGAACCTTGGTTCCACTTCTTTCTTTTATGAGGAACTTTAAAAACAGTCTCCTCCTCCATTTCCACCCCCACTACTGTATCAGCTAGACTGATCTCAGTACCGCTGTCCCTCTGGTTATCTTGCTCCCCCGGGTCAGGAATCCCCTGCTCCTGCTCCTCACCACCAGGCATGTCCACTGCGGGCTCCCTCACGGATAGCGCCACTGGGAAGGGCTCATCCGTGGCTGGCGCAACCCCAGCATACATTCCTGAGGTAGGCACGGCTGCAGCTGGCTCCACGCCCGAACCCCTCCACTCTGAACCAACCTCCTGAAAGACACTAAATGCTTCACTAGGGGTGATTTACAGCCAAGGGGGATCTTTTTGATGGGGGAGACAAGTTTTCCAAATCGGGACAGCTCCTGAGTGATCAGCTCGTCAGATATAAATGGGGGGGACGTTGGATAGAATGATCTTTTTGGACGGAGTACTGAGGGGCAGAACAGACACAAACTGATCATTAATAACAACTCCACTCCAGTTTATTGGTTTTGTCCACAGTGGACAGAAACATTACCACAGCACTGTTCATGCGAAGCAGACACAACATTATTGTACCCGACGGCGCTCCCCGCCACCAAACAGCACTCCTCCACACTCGCGCGGCACTCCACCTTTACACCATGCTGGCGAGAGAGGCTTTCATACAGCCTGGTGTTTTGGGACGCCATGCTCCCAGCAAAACGCCAGTAACAGACTCGCCGCGGGCCAGAGCCCCACAAACACACCCCACCACACGTCACTCACACATAATCACTCACTTAAACAAACTACAGATACAGACTGACAACGACGCAACAACAGAGAAAAAAAGTTTGGCAAAACGCCAACCACTCACACTCACGCTCACACCTGCGTATGCGCAGAGGGAGAGAGAGAGAGATACAGAGAGAGAGAGAGAGAGAAGTATGGAAAACACAAGATGAAAAATATAAACTTGCAAGTTTTTACAATTCGCGTGTGTAAATATCCCTCTTGCGAGCGTGAATGTGAAACTCGTGAGCACAGAAAGAAGTCCTGCATGTGTATTTATCATCATATCGCGCTCAAACTGCCTTTTTTTCCTTCTTGAATGTTTTTTTCCTTCTTGATTCGATAGTTGTCCTCGCGGCCGTGTGAATTACCTTCGACTGCTTTCTGTGCTCGAGTGAAATTTTTGTGCTTGAGTATTGGATTGGGGTGGTTGTGACAGTTTGGGGGCGGGCTCATGGCCGTTTCTGTCAGTGAATGCTATTGGCTGATGGCTCCTGGTGTTGTGGCTGACCGCACAGTATGAAAAGCCCTTCTCCAGAAGACAAACATGGTGGACAAAGACGAGCGTCGGCAGGTGAGTAAGGTTAAAAGCAAACTCTGGTTTATCTAAATTATAAGAATAATTCAATAGTCAAGCTTAACACTTTTTATGAGCATGCATTCAACTGATTCCCGTTGCCCACTTGCCTGTTCCCCCATCAACTTAAAATAGACGCAATTACAGAGTACAGCGAGGCGCATCATAGGAATACTGAAGCAGGTCTTGGAGTCGCCATCTCAAAACGGTAAAGTAACGTTACCCTCATAAAGTCACTTATGATGATTATTACTAACGTGGTCATAGCTTTTTGTATTGAAGCTTTTAGTGGTTATTTGAGCAGTATGGTTAACTTAGTTGAATAATGTACCGTTAGTTAGCCTATAGCCTCTGCTATAGGGCTTAAACCCACAATGTAATGTGATTTTGGGAAATAATTTACAATAAATAAGCCACAACAGGACAGATTACTGGTGTTATACATCAGTTCAGGATACAGGCTTCAGTGTCATGTTGGTAGTCTAACTTCAACCATTTAGTTTAAGGTAAACGTTTACACAGCACCGTCATTAGGATGACTTTTTAAGATAATAATGTACATGGAGCTCAGGTTCAGAGAGGCCAGACGTCGGCTTCAGGGGAGCATGCACCCCCAGGGATAAGGCAGCAGACAGGCCAAGAAATGGAAGCGGTCACGAGGCAGGTACAGTCAACCGTGTCTGCTGACTCGGGCAACTCACGCAGCAGACTGGATGAGAATATGGCCAGGTCTGAATCTCTTGAAGAAAATTGAAAGCCACGGACTAAAGTTGTTCATGTGTTCTTTATAATTTTGAATTATATCCAAAGTACTTTTCTGTTTATAGTGATTGTCCTCCAGAAGCCTTGTTTGAAAAATATATACATTAGAAAAAAATATACATTAGAACAACTTTGCTATAACTTGGGGTGGATTTTACACCCCAAGAAATTCCAAATAATCAGCCAGCTTCTGCTCTGTAAAATATAGTAAAAGTATGTGAACATATAATGTAAATGAAATGTACACAAGTTAAATGTATATTATACAAAATAATTTTACATACCATGTTTGGGAACTCCGCCACAGTAAAAGAGCTGTGGTGGCTTAAGTTCTTTCACAGCTTTTTTTTCCCCTTTGTCAATCACGACAAGTTCTTCCTGGTCTTTTAATCTTTGTCTTTGCCCTGGCCCCAGACTGCCAGGCACTCAACCCATGGCTTCTGCCCCCAGCTGCATTTAGAGGACAGTTATTTCTTTTTTTTCAGCTCAGCAACTGTTTGCATCCTCACAGTCAGGACAGTCAGTTTTGGTGGAGGTTGCCTCAGGCAGATACTTTACAGGTTTTTTGATTGGCTCAGGTTTAGACAGCCATGATGAAGAAACCCCAACTAAAGGACCAGATGGAGAGGAAGGAATGATTCCTTTGTTAGAGTGTGAGCTAAGTATTCATTTGTCAAATAAGGTGAGAGAGTAGGTTGAGGGGATGGAGCCTTCACTTAGTCAGAGGATGAAGTAAGTGGTGAGTCCTAATAGCTCACACAGATGGGTTAAAATTTTTCTGTTTTGTCTCATAGCTGTCTCCACTTTGATGCAGCTACGAGATTGGTTTGCTCAAGCCAAATCTTGCAGTGGCTCAGCACCTACATCTAATAAGAACAGCATAGGATGGATCGCAGTGGTTGCTCAAAGAATGGCCAGGCTTTGTAAAATGTCATCTGGCCATGAAAGTAAATTTGTCACATTTCTGAAAAAACAATAATGCCCCACAAAAACTGAAATTATATTTACAATCATTTAGAAACGTGTCATGTCTTGTGTTGTGTCACTATAAACACATGCTTACTTCTACTTTGTGGCAAGCAAGGTAGTGTTTGTCCAACCTTTCAATGTGTTTTTTGCCACAGTTTGGCACTTCGCAATTGAAGAATCCTTTTGTCCTAATAAAAACACACAAACAGCCAAAACAATAAGTCAGTCTCACACAGACACAAACACACAGGTCACAGCTTTTCTGGGCTTCTTCCACTTGGAGGACCACACAGGTGAATCCTCAACCCGTGGCACTGGATTCAAGGTGAACCCAGCAAGGTGGACAGAGAAAAGCAAGAAAATTAGGCAAACAATTGCAATAGGCTGAAACTGTGAGGATATCAAGGTGGTGCTTCTTAATGAAAAAAACCTCACCTGGACTAATGTCTACACTAAACACAGAGATCCTATCTTAGACAAACAGAGGAAAACTTTGCCTCACTGGCGTGCTCTAAGAGGTCATTCAGCCTGCTCTGTCTGGATGTACAGATAACGGGTAGAACCATGAAATGTCATTTCAATAAAGCAGTTTAAAAAGAATACCTCCAAAGACACAGCACAGTGAGAAAACAGACATTTATGGGCCGCTGCCTGCTGGGTGAACAGCATACCGCCGTAAGTGCAGTAACAAAGAAAACCTCAGATAGAGCTAATATGCAAGAGAGAATGAATCAACAGAAAAGACTGCAATTGAAGTAAAAAAATCCCACATTTAAGCATCTCTATACATAATCAAGTACCAGTAACAGTCCACAGATGAGTGCAAATAAAGTAGCACCCTGAGTGATACTAAATGTAGTTTAGTATACATAATGTATTGCAGTTTGAACGTCCATACAGTTTAATTTAGAAAGGACCTTGAAGTTTGACCTCGCAACGATTTAGTGTAGAGAACACATTGCACAGTTTGATCTGTCTTCAGTTCAATGCAAAGAACACAATACACAGATTGACTGCCAAACACCGTTTAGCAACATAATGCATTGCGCACCATGAATGTTCACACTGTTTAGTGTAGAGAACACATTGTAGTTTGAGCTCCCACCAATAGCGTAGAGCACACGTTTCATAGTTTGACCTCCCAACAACAGCTGAGGGTAGAGAACACATTGCAGTTTGAATATCCATACACAGTTTAGTTTCGAGAACACCTTTCACAGTTTGACCCCCTCACACTTTAGGGTAGAGAATACATTGCAGTCTAAATACGTACCCATAAACGGTTTAGAGAATGCCTCATACAGTTAGACCTCCCAACAACAGTTTAGTGTAGAGAATGCATTGCAGTTTGAACAACCATACAAAGTTTAGTTAGAGAGTGGCTTGCACAGTCTGAATACACAGACAGTTTAGAGAAGGCCTTGCACAGTTTGACCTCCCAACAACAGTTTAGTGGAGAGAACACAATGTAGTTTGAATACCCATATGGAGTTTGGTTTAGAAAATGGTCTGTACAGTCTGAATACCCATACACAGTTTAGTTTGGAGACCACGTTTTACTTTTTGATCTCCCAACAATTTAATGTAGACAACGCATTGTAGTTTAAATATCCATACACAGTTTAGAGAAGGCCTTGCACATTTTGAACTCCCAACAACACCTTAGGGTAGAGAAAGCATCGCAGTTTGAACAAGCATGCAAAGTTTAGTTTAGAGAGCGGCTCACGCAGTCCGAATACACATGGACAGTTTAGTTCACAGAATGCCCTGCACAGTTTGACCTTCCAACAACAGTTTACTGTAAAGAACACATTGTAGTTTGAATACCCAGTTTGGTTTAGAAAATGGTTTGTACAGCCTGAATACCTATACAGAGTTTAGTTTAGAGAACACCTATTACTTTTTGACCACCCAACATTTTAGTGTAGACAATGCATTGCAGTTTAAATACCCAAACACAATTTGATGTACCAACAACAGTTTAGGGTAGAAAAAGGTATCACAGTTTGAATACCCATACACAGTTTAGTTTAGAGAACACCTTTTACTTTTTGATCTCCCAACAATTTAATGTAGACAACGCGTTCCAGCTTAAATATGCATACACAGAGAAGAGCTTGCACATTTTGACTTTCAACAACAGTTTTGGGTAGAGAATGCATCACATTTCGAATACCCATATGCAAGTTAGCGAATGGTTTATACAGTCTCAATACACACACACAGATTTGTTTAGAGAACACCCTTCACTTTTCAACCTCCCAACAACAGTTTAGTGTAGAGAACGCACTGCAGTTTCAATACTGATACGCAGTTTAGAAAACTGCTTGCACAGTTTGACCTCCCAACAACAGAGCTTTGTGTAAAGGACATGTTGCCATTTGGTGTCCCACCAGTTTAGGGTAGAGAACACGTTTGCTCTCTCCTCACACACAGACTGGAGAACGTAAATCACTGATCACTCAAATACAGTGTAGAGAATACATCAGTGATTAACCCCACACATACCAGTGGCATAGGCAGGAATACATTTTCAGGTTAGCCTGTGGAAAAAGTGGGTTGGACAAATTTGTAGAAACAATTTCCTAACATGCTACGTACCACAATGTTGTGACAAAATGCTATACTTCAGCATACAACACTGACGGCAGTGCATCATTATACATTTTCCAATGCTTCTTCCCCAATACAAAACAATAGGAAGCATCAACTGACATCAACCAGAATGCTGCATTCACATACACCAGAACCGCACCCTTAAGTATAAAACATTTCAAAGTGAAAAAGGTGAACCCAGCAAGGTGGACAGAGGAAAAGCAAGAAAATGAGGTAAACAAAAAATGGCAGAGGCTGAATAAACTGTGTGGATACCGAGGTAGTGCTCCTTACTGAAGAAAGACTTACCTGGACTCATGTCCACATAAAACACAAGGAGATTGCATCGTAACCTCGAACACTGCCAAAAATGAAAGCCAGTGCCAGTACCTAGCAAGAAAGATAGAAAGCTTGAAGACTGCAAAGGAGTCTGCTGGTCAGACAGCCAGCGTAAATTCGTTCATCCAATGGATGCCAGAACGGAGAAGGGTCTTGATGCTTGTCTTCCATACATCGTAAAGGATGGCGGGTCAAGCTGAGCTGTACATGTAGCTCGAAGTGCTCGAGGTACAGATCAAGTTTTGATGATTGCAATCAAGCAAGCAGGCAAGCATCAGAGTTTTACATATGACACGGGCTGTTACAGAAAGACAGTGAAGGGAACGCAGCAGTGTCTTTGTAAAAGGCAGGAAGTGCAGCAAATGGAAGGATGCTGATGCTGAGATCAAGTCTGCCTTCTGGACTGCAGATGGGCAATTCCAGAGACCACCGGCCACCCTGGTCTGCACCTGTGACAAACACTGGGGATAGATAAGATCACAGGTATTGCGCATCCTGCGACGATGATCTGTGGGATGTGGAAATAGGTATTGAAAAACACAGTTTGGAAGTGCAAAAATGCAGTAATGTGAAGAACTAAAAAAAAATAATAAAAACAATATCAATAAATGATACTTAGCCAAGTTTGATTGGTCCCATCTGTGTGTTCATGACGAGTGGAAAAGACTGGTACGTCCAACCAGCCACCACAGGTATTCACGTCCATGACAGATGCCTCTTCAATTAATCAGCATTGTGACTGCTAGCTCAGTCTATATTTCACACCTTAGATATTAGACAGTAAGGTGTCTGTATGTAATACTTACCTGAATGTCTACCTGTAATACTCACCTGTTGTCTGTTCCTAGCAGAGTCAGCAAAAGGGAGGCAGAGCAGATGGAGCTCACTCATGAGTGTGCCGGAGGGCCCACAGCTAGCTCATGGGAGGGGTGATGTCTCCAATCTAGATCCAAGAAAACAGAGTGAGCCAGGTTAATAAATGTGCGCACCGTGATGAAACACCTTTATCGGCAATGACATATTAAAGCCTTATGACATTGATTGGATTTAAAACAAAGGGAAATAAAATCATACTCTTACAGGACACCCCTGCAGAGTGGAATGGTTCAGCTCAGGTGATGCAGGGGTGGGGCTAAGCCCATAAAAGGTATGGGAGAGGTTTAGCAAAGGGAGGCTAGCTCGAGGATACTCACCTCAGATTGAGAGGAAGCTGTGGGGGAGGAAGTAGAGCCAAGCTAAAAGTGTAGTTCTATGGCCTTGCGGCCTAGGGCTAATTATACTTACCTGTACTGCCAGGTCAGTATAATTATTTGGGTTTGCATAGTTTTTCTTTTGTATGTCTTCACATTGTGAATAAATGATTCTCCGTTTGAAAAGAACCATTCGACCAATCTTCAGCTTACAACTGCATTCCACTTACCATTCAGTCACAACCTACCCGGTGACTTCGTGTCTCCTCACGAGGTTCGACGAACCATCATCACATTGATTTTTAAACTGTAACAAAAAAACAAACAAAACCAAACTCAAGATGAACAACAGAGATTGCCTCGCTGTCCTCTGTGTCCTTGGTGTAGAGATCCTCAACACTTCTTCTCTGAACTCTGAATTGCACGTCATCCTCTGGTCAGTCCAGCCAGGCACAGATGTCAGCAAGTACAGGCCAGGAGGAACCTAGCTCAGAATAATTCCACATGAATTAAAGCATGCTTAAAATTGGATTCAACAACAACATTTGAGGAAATTCATACACACCCACAAAATAATAGTATGATAATATTTGACAATAAATTATTGCTAACATCTGCTCATTTGCACACAAAGTTTAGCGAAATCAAACCCAGTGTTGGTCAATAACGGTGTTCAACAGCGTTTTGCTACAGGTCACCACTTCTCTGGATTTCTTCCACGTGGCAGACCACAGTCCTCAACCTATGGCACTGGGTCCACGGTGAACCCAGTAAGGTGGACAGAGAAAAAGCAACAAAATGAGGTAAATAAAAACATGGCAGAGGCTGAAGAAACTGTGTGGATATCGAGGTAGTGCTCCTTACTGAAGAAAGACTTACACAGACTCATGTCCACATAAAACACATGATCCCATCCTGCCAAATCAGAAGGAAAACTATGCCAGGCTGACATGCACCAAAACTACCCCTGAGCTCAGACACTGCCAAAAATGAAAGCAAGAGCCAGTACCTACAAAGAAAAATACAAAATTAACCATGGCATAAATGCAAAACAAAGCATTTCAATAAGAATCTTGAAGTAGTATTCGCTTAAGTGATTCTTGAAGAATTGTGCCTTTGCTTTATGTTGAAGACCGTGAGTGAGTCTGCTGTTCGGACAGCCAGTGGAAGTGGCACAGAAACACACAGACATGCAAAAATGTTAAGAAGTAAGAAATATGAAAACATGAATCTAATAATTAAATCTAAAGGATGTACAAAACACAGTCTAACGAATCCTGTAGCCGATTCAAATCCTGGCGGTGGTCGACGTAGGCTGCTGAACGCAGAAGGTGCAGGTGTCTTCGTGAAGTTCTGGTCCCTCTGCTGTCTGCAGTCTCTAATCCAGGAGGAATGGTGTCTTCGTGAAGTCCAGGTCCTTCTGCTGTCTGAAATCCTGAATCCAGGAAGGACGCTTCACCGGATCCCTGCACAGAAAACAGTGGAAAAGACAAAGAAAGGGAGGATAAAAAAAATATTCCTAGCATGGTTTAATAAAATCTGGGGGTTTGTAATATTTAAAACCTAAAAAGACAAAATAAGGAGGATATAGACTTCCATTGTGGTGATGAGTGGATGTGATGTTCGACCTCAGCGCTCCCACTGGTCAACATTTAGGGGCTCTGGTTACAGACGACAGCGCCTGCACCTGAAAACAAAACACTCATACAGAAACACACAGACATGCAAAAATGTTAAGTAAGAAATATGAAAACATGAATCTAATAATTAAATCTAAAGGATGTACAAAACACAGTCTAACGAATCCTGTAGCCGATTCAAATCCTGGCGGTGGTCGACGTAGGCTGCTGAACGCAGAAGGTGCAGGTGTCTGAGTTCTGGTCCCTGCTGTCTGCAGTCTGTAATCCGGAGGAATGGTGTCTTCGTGAAGTCCAGGTCCTTCTGCTGTCTGAAATCCTGAATCCAGGAAGGACGCTTCACCGGATCCCTGCACAGAAAACAGTGGAAAAGACAAAGAAAGGGAGGATAAAAAAATATTCCTAGCATGGTTTAATAAAATCTGGGGGTTTGTAATATTTAAAACCTAAAAAGACAAAATAAGGAGGATATAGACTTCCATTGTGGTGATGAGTGGATGTGATGCTCCACCTCAGCGCTCCCACTGGTCAACATTTAGGGCTCTGGTTACAGACGACAGCGCCTGCACCTGAAAACAAAACACTCATACAGAAACACACAGACATGCAAAAATGTTGAAGTAAGAAATATGAAAACATGAATCTAATAATTAAATCTAAAGGATGTACAAAACACAGTCTAACGAATCCTGTAGCCGATTCAAATCCTGGCGGTGGTTGACGTAGGCTGCTGAACGCAGAAGGTGCAGGTGTCTTCGTGAAGTTCTGGTCCCTCTGCTGTCTGCAGTCTCTAATCCAGGAGGAATGGTGTCTTCGTGAAGTCCAGGTCCTTCTGCTGTCTGAAATTCTGAATCCAGGAAGGACGCTTCACCGGATCCCTGCACATAAAACAGTGGAAAAGACAAAGTAAGAAATATGAAAACATTAATCTAATAATTAAATCTAAAGGATGTACAAAACACAGTCTAACGAATCCTGTAGCCGATTCAAATCCTGGCGGTGGTCGACGTAGGCTGCTGAACGCAGAAGGTGCAGGTGTCTTCGTGAAGTTCTGGTCCCTCTGCTGTCTGCAGTCTCTAATCCAGGAGGAATGGTGTCTTCGTGAAGTCCAGGTCCTTCTGCTGTCTGAAATCCTGAATCCAGGAAGGACGCTTCACTGCATCCCTGCACAGAAAACAGTGGAAAAGACAAAGAAAGGGAGAATAAAAAAATATTCCTAGCATGGTTTAATAAAATCTGGGGGTTTGTAATATTTAAAACCTAAAAAGACAAAATAAGGAGGATATAGACTTCCATTGTGGTGATGAGTGGATGTGATGCTCCACCTCAGTGCTCCCACTGGTCAACATTTAGGGGCTCTGGTTACAGACGACAGCGCCTGCACCTGAAAACAAAACACTCATACAGAAACACACAGACATGCAAAAATGTTAAGAAGTAAGAAATATGAAAACATGAATCTAATAATTAAATCTAAAGGATGTACAAAACACAGTCTAACGAATCCTGTAGCCGATTCAAATCCTGGCGGTGGTCGACGTAGGCTGCTGAACGCAGAAGGTGCAGGTGTCTTCGTGAAGTTCTGGTCCCTCTGCTGTCTGCAGTCTGTAATCCTGGAGGAATGGTGTCTTCGTGAAGTCCAGGTCCTTCTGCTGTCTGAAATCCTGAATCCAGGAAGGACGCTTCACCGGATGCCTGCACAGAAAACAGTGGAAAAGACAAAGAAAGGGAGGATAAAAAAATATTCCTAGCATGGTTTAATAAAATCTGGGGGTTTGTAATATTTAAAACCTAAAAAGACTAAATAAGGAGGATATAGACTTCCATTGTGGTGATGAGTGGATGTGATGCTCCAGTGGTCAACATTTAGGGTCTCTAGTTACAGACGACAGCGCCTGCACCTGAAAACAAAACACTCATACAGAAACACACAGACATGCAAAAATGTTAGGAAGTAAGAAATTTGAAAACATGAATCTAATAATTTAATCGAAAGGATGTACAAAACACAGTCTAACGAATCCTGTAGCCGATTCAAATCCTGGCGGTGGTCGACGTAGGCTGCTGAACGCAGAAGGTGCAGGTGTCTTCGTGAAGTTCTGGTCCCTCTGCTGTCTGCAGTCTCTAATCCAGGAGGAATGGTGTCTTCGTGAAGTCCAGGTCCTTCTGCTGTCTGAAATTCTGAATCCAGGAAGGACGCTTCACCGGATCCCTGCACAGAAAACAGTGGAAAAGACAAAGAAAGGGAGGATAAAAAAATATTCCTAGCATGGTTTAATAAAATCTGGGGGTTTGTAATATTTAAAACCTAAAAAGACAAAATAAGGAGGATATAGACTTCCATTGTGGTGATGAGTGGATGTGATGCTCCACCTCAGCGCTCCCACTGGTCAACATTTAGGGTCTCTGGTTACAGACAACAGCGCCTGCACCTGAAAACAAAACACTCATACAGAAACACACAGGCATGCAAAAATGTTAGGAAGTAAGAAATTTGTAAACATGAATCTAATAATTAAATCTAAAGGATGTACAAAACACAGTCTAACGAATCCTGTAGCCGATTCAAATCCTGGCGGTGGTCGACGTAGGCTGCTGAACGCAGAAGGTGCAGGTGTCTTCGTGAAGTTCTGGTCCCTCTGCTGTCTGCAGTCTCTAATCCAGGCGGAATGGTGTCTTCGTGAAGTCCAGGTCCTTCTGCTGTCTGAAATTCTGAATGCAGGAAGGACGCTTCACCGGATCCCTGCACATAAAACAGTGGAAAAGACAAAGTAAGAAATATGAAAACATTAACCTAATAATTAAATCTAAAAGATGTACAAAACACAGTCTAACGAATCCTGTAGCCGATTCAAATCCTGGCGGTGGTCGACGTAGGCTGCTGAACGCAGAAGGTGCAGGTGTCTTTGTGAAGTTCTGGTCCCTCTGCTGTCTGCAGTCTCTAATCCAGGCGGACTGGTGTCTTTGTGAAGTCCAGGTACTTCTGCTGTCTGAAATTCTGAATCCAGGAAGGACGCTTCACCGGATGCCTGCACAGAAAACAGTGGAAAAGACAAAGAAAGGGAGGATAAAAAAATATTCCTGGCATGGTTTAATAAAATCTGGGGGTTTGTAATATTTAAAACCTAAAAAGACTAAATAAGGAGGATATAGACTTCCATTGTGGTGATGAGTGGATGTGATGCTCCACCTCAGTGCTCCCACTGGTCAACATTTATGGGCTCTGGTTACAGACGACAGCGCCTGCACCTGAAAACAAAACACTCATACAGAAACACACAGACATGCAAAAATGTTAGGAAGTAAGAAATTTGAAAACATGAATCTAATAATTTAATCGAAAGGATGTACAAAACACAGTCTAACGAATCCTGTAGCCGATTCAAATCCTGGCGGTGGTCGACGTAGGCTGCTGAACGCAAAAGGTGCAGGTGTCTTCGTGAAGTTCTGGTCCCTCTGCTGTCTGCAGTCTCTAATCCAGGAGGAATGGTGTCTTCGTGAAGTCCAGGTCCTTCTGCTGTCTGAAATTCTGAATCCAGGAAGGACGCTTCACTGGATCCCTGCACATAAAACAGTGGAAAAGACAAAGTAAGAAATATGAAAACATTAATCTAATAATTAAATCTAAAAGATGTACAAAACACAGTCTAACGAATCCTGTGGCCGATTCATATCCTGGCGGTGGTTGACGTAGGCTGCTGAACGCAGAAGGTGCAGGTGTCTTCGTGAAGTCCAGGTCCTTCTGCTGTCTGAAATTCTGAATCCAGGAAGGACGCTTCACCGGATCCCTGCACAGAAAACAGTGGAAAAGACAAAGAAAGGGAGGATAAAAAAATATTCCTAGCATGGTTTAATAAAATCTGGGGGTTTGTAATATTTAAAACCTAAAAAGACAAAATAAGGAGGATATAGACTTCCATTGTGGTGATGAGTGGATGTGATGTTCCACCTCAGCGCTCCCACTGGTCAACATTTAGGGTCTCTGGTTACAGACGACAGCGCCTGCACCTGAAAACAAAACACTCATACAGAAACACACAGACATGCAAAAATGTTAAGTAAGAAATATGAAAACATGAATCTAATAATTAAATCTAAAAGATGTACAAAACACAGTCTAACGAATCCTGTAGCCGATTCAAATCCTGGCGGTGGTTGACGTAGGCTGCTGAACGCAGAAGGTGCAGGTGTCTTCGTGAAGTTCTGGTCCCTCTGCTGTCTGCAGTCTCTAATCCAGGAAGGACGCTTCACCGGATCCCTGCACAGAAAACAGTGGAAAAGACAAAGAAAGGGAGGATAAAAAAATATTCCTAGCATGGTTTAATAAAATCTGGGGGTTTGTAATATTTAAAACCTAAAAAGACTAAATAAGGAGGATATAGACTTCCATTGTGGTGATGAGTGGATGTGATGCTCCACCTCAGTGCTCCCACTGGTCAACATTTATGGGCTCTGGTTACAGACGACAGCGCCTGCACCTGAAAACAAAACACTCATACAGAAACACACAGACATGCAAAAATGTTAAGTAAGAAATATGAAAACATGAATCTAATAATTAAATCTAAAAGACGTACAAAACACAGTCTAACGAATCCTGTAGCCGATTCAAATCCTGGCGGTGGTTGACGTAGGCTGCTGAACGCAGAAGGTGCAGGTGTCTTCGTGAAGTTCTGGTCCCTCTGCTGTCTGCAGTCTCTAATCCAGGCGGAATGGTGTCTTCGTGAAGTCCAGGTCCTTCTGCTGTCTGAAATTCTGAATCCAGGAAGGACGCTTCACCGGATCCCTGCACATAAAACAGTGGAAAAGACAAAGTAAGAAATATGAAAACATTAATCTAATAATTAAATCTAAAAGATGTACAAAACACAGTCTAACGAATCCTGTGGCCGATTCAAATCCTGGCGGTGGTTGACGTAGGCTGCTGAACGCAGAAGGTGCAGGTGTCTTCGTGAAGTTCTGGTCCCTCTGCTGTCTGCAGTCTCTAATCCAGGAGGAATGGTGTCTTCGTTAAGTCCAGGTCCTTCTGCTGTCTGAAATTCTGAATCCAGGAAGGATGCTTCACCGGATCCCTGCACAGAAAACAGTGGAAAAGACAAAGAAAGGGAGGCTAAAAAAATATTCCTAGCATGGTTTAATAAAATCTGGGGGTTTGTAATATTTAAAACCTAAAAAGACAAAATAAGGAGGATATAGACTTCCATTGTGGTGATGAGTGGATTTAATGCTCCACCTCAGTGCTCCCACTGGTCAACATTTATGGGCTCTGGTTACAGATGACAGCGCCTGCACCTGAAAACAAAACACTCATACAGAAACACACAGACATGCAAAAATGTTAGGAAGTAAGAAATTTGAAAACATGAATCTAATAATTTAATCGAAAGGATGTACAAAACACAGTCTAACGAATCCTGTAGCCGATTCAAATCCTGGCGGTGGTTGACGCAGGCTGCTAAATGCAGAAGGTGCAGGTGTCTTCGTGAAGTTCTGGTCCCTCTGCTGTCTGCAGTCTGTAATCCTGGAGGAATGGTGTCTTCGTGAAGTCCAGGTCCTTCTGCTGTCTGAAATTCTGAATCCAGGAAGGACGCTTCACCGGATCCCTGCACAGAAAACAGTTGAAAAGACAAAGTGAGAAATATGAAAACATGAATCTAATAATTAAATCTAAAGGATGTACAAAACAAAGTCTAACGAATCCTGTATTCGATTCAAATCCTGGCGGTGGTCGATGTAGGCTGCTGATCGCAGAACGTGCAGGTGTCTTCCAGAAGTTCTGGTCCCTCTGCTGTCTGCAGTCTCTAATCCAGGAGGAATGGTGTCTTCGTGAAGTCCAGTTCCTTCTGTTGTCTGAAATCCGGAATCCAGGAAGGACGCTTCACCGGATCCCTGCATAGAAGACAGTGGAAAAGACAAAGAAAGGGAGGAAAAAAAAACTCCTAGCATGGTTTAATAAAATCTGGGGGTTTGTAATATTTTAAACCTAAAAAGAAAAAATGAAGAGGATATAGACTTCCATTGTGGTGATGAGTCGATGTGATGCTCCACCTCAGCGCTCCCATTGGTCAACATTTATGGGCTCTGGTTACAGACGACAGTGCCTGCACCTGAAAACAAAACACTCACACAGAAACACTCAGACATGCAAAAATGTTAAGAAGTAAGAAATATGAAAACATGAACCTAATAATCTACAGGACGTTTAGGGGCTCTGGTTACAGACGACTGTGCCTGCTCTTGGACGAAAAAAAGAAAGAAAAGAACTCACAAACACAGACAGACAAAATGTTAAATGTCTTCCATACAACATTCAGGATGGCGGGTCAAGCCGAGCTGTACTCGAGGTGCGGATCAAGTTTTGATTGCCATGAGGTAAACTGGGGCTGATCCATTTTAGGCTTTACAGGCACTGTATTATTTTTTTACATATGACACTGTTACGGGAAGACGGTGAAGGGAACGCAGCAGTGTCTTTGTCAAAGGCAGTAAGTGCAGCAAATGGAAGGATGCTAATGCTGAGATCAAGTCTGCCTTCTGGACTGCAGATGGGCAATTCCATAGTCCACCGGCCACCCTGGTCTGCGACTGTGACAACTGTAGAGGACAGATAAGATCACAGGTATTACCCTTCCTGCAACGATGATGTGGTACTCTACATCTGTGGGATATGAAAATAATATTGAAAAACAAGTTTGGAAGTGCAAAAATGCAGTAATTAGAAGAAAAGAACTACACAAAGAATGATAAATGATACTTAGCCAAGTTTAATTGGTCCCGTCTCTGTGTTCATGACGAGTGGAAAAGATTGGTACATCCAACCAGCCACCACAGATATTCACGTCCATGGTGGATCCATCCTCAATTAATCAGCATCGTGACTGCCAGCTCAGTCTACAATTCACACCTTAGACTAACCTACAACCACATCTGAAATTGCGGACACAGGTGAACGCCAACCACTGATCACTCCAATACACAATGCAGCCAGTACAACACCGATGACCAGTGGTGGACAGTAAGTAAGTAAATGTAATTCGTCACTGTACTTAAGTAGTTTATTCATGTATCTGTACTTTACTGAAGTATTTCCATTTTTTCCACTTTTTACTTTCACTCCGCTACATTTCAGTCAAATATCTCACTTTTTACTCCACTACACTGTGAGAAATCCATCGTTCCTTTTGTCTTGTGTGTATAAAAACGTAACGTCAAAACGAAAGAAGTGTGAAGCAAGAACACCAATCAGGGCACAGCGCACACTTTGTTTTGACCTGTTGGACATACTGACCCAGTGCCAGCACACGGTTCAATGTCAGTGCAGCAGTGCAAAATTTTGGGAGTGTCTATTCCAACATAAATGATGGAACTAACCTAACTTTGTGTAAATAGATCACAATATAGAAATATGTACACATATGCAATTGTGACTGACGTGCCTTTTTTCTGAATTTATACAAACACTATTTCATTTTATAGTAAATTTGTTTTTGCTAGTTTACGTTTATGAACAGATACCTACAGATACAATATAGTAAAGGAAAACTCATTGGTGAACCTGAGTTTAAAGCAAGTTTTTATTAAACTTAAACTTGTAACTGATAAATCTTAAACTGAAACTTTGCTTGTTCGCAAAAAGTTATTTCAGAGTCACTCAGTTCTTCCTAATGAAAATTGTTTGCTTTCAGTGTTTTGTGCTTATGATCAATTTAATAGACATCAGTGTCAGCCTAATTAATGACATTCTATTAAAAGATTGGTTTACCGAGAGTGACACTGGAGTATTTTCACCTAAACTTAGTTAGTGAACCAAGAGTTGTTATAAAAATTATAAGACATTACAGTCATAATTAATCTTTTAGTACTTTTACTTTCAATACTTAAGTACATTTGAAGACAAATACTTCTGTACTTTTACTCAAGTGGAGGTCTAAAGGGAGGACTTCTACTTTTACTGGAGTAATATTTTAACTTCTCTACTTTAACTCAAGTACACGATTTGTGTACTTCGTCCACCACTGCCAATGAGAAAACCCCACATATGTCCAGTTTACTGCTGAGAAGGTAAAAGACTGAATGATCCTGGAAACACACAGCTTTCCCCACTCAGGTATCCAACTCCGTCTTGTTGAAGTTCCTCTGACGTCACTTCACATGGCAGATTCAAAACACAAAGACAGAAAAGAGATTAATGAGAAATTAATGAGAAATAAAAAAGACTGATTTTTAAACTCTAACAAAAAAAAACAAAGAAAAAAAATTGCAAACCATTTAACCAAACTCAAGATGAACAACAGTGAGTGTTTAAAATTGGATTCAACAACATTTGAGGAAATTCATACACACCCACCAAATAATAGCAATTATTTCATGTCAGATATTTTCATACTATCATCTGCTCATTTGCACACAAAGTTTAGCAAAATCAAACCCAGTGTTGGTCAATAACGGTGTTCAACAGGGTTTCACTCCAGGTCACCACTTGTCTGGATTTCTCCCACTTGCAGAACCACAGAGGTGAATCCTCAACCTATGGTGCTGGGTCCAAGGTGGACAGAGAAAAAGTTAGTACATGAGGTAAATAATAAAAAAAAATGTCAGAGGCTGAAGAAACTGTGTGGATATCGAGTTAGAGCTCCTTACTGAAGACTTTCCCAGACTGATATCCACATAAAACACATGGAGATCTTATCCTGCCCAATATGAAGAAAACTATTAATTGGCAGTTCCAGAGCCCACCTGCCACGCTAATTTGCAACTGTGACAAGCTTAGGGGAGAGAGAAGATTCCAGGTATTGTGTACCAGGTAACAACGTTATCGTACTCTAGATCTCTTTGATGTGTTGGAAGTGCAAACATGCAGTTATTAGAAGATTAGAACTAAATAATGCATAATAAATAATACTTAGGCAAGGTTGGTGGATCCCATCTGTGTGTTGATGAATAAAAAAGCTTGCTTTGTCCACCAAGCCTCCATATTCACACCTGTTAAACTGTGATTTCCTCCTCAATTCATCAGCATTGTGACTGCTAGCCCAGTCTCTATAATAGCATAGTGGGAGAACTGATCACCTCACAGTTATGTCCAGTGCCTGCTGCATGAACACCCCGTAAGTGCTGTAACAAATAATACAGATAATATAGATTATATACAAGAGAAAACTAATCATTGCAAATACAGTCACTGCAACTTAAGTGTAGAAATTCAACCAAACATAAGAGCATTTCACAAACATCAGCAGCGCTCACAGTACACAGCTGAGTGTGAAAAAGTGACACTCTGAATGATCCTAAACACAATTTAGCATCCAGAACACAAGCAGTCAGAACTCCCAACATGGTTTATGGTACGCATTGCATAGTTTGACCTCCCAACAACAATTTAGTGTACAGGAGGTATTGTACATTTCGAATAGCCAACAATGTAGAGAACGCATTGCACAGCTGGATCTCCAAACACAGTCTGATGTAGAGAACACGTCACAGTTTGACCAGTTTAGCATAGAAGGCAAAGCGCAGTTTCACATCCCATAAACACAGATTATCGGTGAGAAATCAGTGCACAGACTGCTCCAAACACATTAACACACATGTAGCCAATATAACACCAATCATTACCTGCCATATACGACACTTTGGGGTAGAAAAGTCAAGACAGAATGATCCTGAAAACACAAATCTCTCCCCACTGCAACTCGCTGAAGATCTTCTGAAGCCTCTCCAAGATGCACATTTAAGACACAAATTAATTAAAAAGTACGTAAACGGTATCTTTACTATATTAGCAAGTTCTGTAGACAGATTACATTACATCAGGTGTTGTGTTAAAACACTTCATCTTGGTTTACAGAAAACAACATTTTCAAAAGGGGTTTAAAAACCCTGAGGTTTGGTGATGTTTTGTGGATCACTTTGCCATCTCTTGGGTTGGGTTAGGGTTAAATTTAGACGGTACAGCAGGACATTAGAAATGTCTGAGTGAACAGTGATCGCTTCACACACAGATTTCAGGTGATGCTCTGTTTAAAAACAGCCCTCTTCCTAGTCAACGGTTCACTGGAAAAAGCCATAGTTTTACTGTTTACATCAGTATGAAATCAGTAGTAATGTACAAAACTATAGAACGTTTTTCCTGCTGTTACATTTCAGAACTAAACACTTCACCCAAATGACATCTAAAATATCGTTATACTGTGTAAATGGATGTGATTATTTTACAGTAACTGAACTTAATAGTACAGAACAGTAAACATGTATTTACTCACATAAACACAGATACAGAACTGTGGGGTCATTTCTGGGTGGGTTCTTTAGAGCTGCTCTGGTGGGTGAAACATCCTACAGAAAGTAAACATCGCAGGCACCACTTAAGGTGGAACAATGTTTAAGGTGGAATGGACATTTTCACATAAAAGCTCGAGGCGCAAGGCTGTAACAGCTGATTATTTAAGGTGGAACAGAAAACAAACAGGAATGAAACTTCGGCCTCGTACGAAGGGTAAAGAGTTTTGGCGGGAATACAGATGTTCACTTCCTGTAAGACGTTCCACCCATTAGCTCAGCGAAGGAGAGACGGAGTTAAACTACCGTCGAGTCTCTTTAGTTCTCCGCTCTTCCTCAGCGCTTCTACAAACGGAGGCTGATCTCGGACTGCGGGGAATTAAATAACCACGCGCGCGCACAGATTAAGGCCTTAAAGCGCGCGCAGTCACCCTGATTTTCCCGCCTTCCGCTTCAGCGTTGCAAACCGCGCCAAAATGACCAGAAAAAAAAACAAGCGCCGAGCTGAATCTGGACTTCTTACTCCAGATTCCCTCCACCTTAAACGGGGCAGCTGGTACAGTCCGCCGCCTCGGGCCCGTTTGAGGAGACACAGTTTAACTGCTGCATCACTGAAGGTGGAACTGAACATTTAACTGAGAAGCCTGAGGCGCGAAGCTGTGACTGCTGACCATTTAAGGTGGAACGGACAATTCAAAAAGGATTTGAACTCAAGCCTCGTAAGAAGAGTGAACCGTTTTCGCGGGAAATTCAGGGTAAAAAACTCCAGGTGATCTCTAAGGCTTTAATCTGCGCGGCTGAGTTTAGTTTAGTGATGAATTCTTTCCCACAGACGACAGACATGAATCTCCTGAATCAACCATCCTGACTGTTCTGCTGAAAATCACAGCTCGGTTCTGCACTGATGTCGTTCAGAGAACCCGACAGACTTCAAGTGGAGGTGAGTGAGTTACAGAGAGCAGCAGCGCAGGTCTTACCTACTGACCGTCCAACACAAATGAGCGGAGCTCCGTCCACAGCTGTATATGTACCGTTTACAGCTTCCCATAGTGCACCACTACTGTACCACGTGTTCTGTTAAAACGTTATTTTGTTTAAATGTAATATTGTACTGTATGTAATACTGTAGTTTTTTGAGGGGTGCTGTTTGTTTTTTGTTTCTTATTTGTTTATATTAAAACAGTTTCTGCTGCTCAAAAATAAAAATTAAAAACATTTCTTTTGAAGCTGTGCTTTGTGGAAAGGTGTAATATATAAACTTCGAGGCGTCAAAGCTTTCTTTACTTTTTCAAAACCCGCTGATTCTCACACTGAATCAAAGCCTGTATCAAAGTCACTGTTCTCACATTACTATGAAGTCTGGAGCTTCGGCAAAGCATGGAGCTGTTTTGAAAGGTGTGGCACTCTCAAGCTATAAGAGAGGTGAGAAACCACTGATCATGTATTTATCACAGAGAACGGCCATCTTCCTGAAGCACATTCACACCCATCTAATAAATAAATGAATAAGATAGATGTTTGTTTTCTCTCAAACAGACATTTCTTTCTATTAATCTATGTACAGGAAATGATTTTTGGAGCCAGTGACCCTGCAGAGAGAACGACAGAGCTTAAGAACTGCAGTTTGGGTCACCATAAGAGAGACTTCAACTGTTTCAGGTAGTGAATTCACTCCTTTTTAGCCTCTTGTGAGCGTCTGTGAAGTTGAAGAACTTATGCTTAATCAAAAGCTTCACTTGTATGTTACTTTTCAGTGCGATATCATGCAAAAAAGAGTAAGTCAGCTTTAGCTGCTTAGGCTTCTTTGTGTTTGTATTAAAGTAATCATTTTGTGGACCATGTACTAACAGGCCAGTCATCAGCCCAGCTGGTCTTAAGCCCTGTCAGTCATCATCTGTGTGAAGATGTTGCAGCAGATGTCATGATGGCTAATGGCTTCAGTGAGGTCAGCCAACACATCTGCCTTACACAACATCAGTACTTACATTAGTAAAGGGCTTTACAATGTTATGTAGCCTTTGCATATGATCTGTTTATGTATTTCTATCTCATATTTGCATCATATTTGTGGATATTAAAGTACTGAAGATCCTGTTTTGGTGGAGCAGTGCTTATGTCCTTTAAACTGCTGATATTTGGGTAAAATGATGAGATCATGTTTAAGTGGATTTACATAACTTTTCTGATGGCCTGCATTACTGAGGAACAATTCCTAACTGTCTGCATCATTTGTGTATGTGTGAAATTATGATTTGGGAGGATATGATTTGACAAAAGAGGGCTTGTGTAATTTCAATCTTAGCATTAGCCTTCACTAGTCTTAGTAGGACGTATGTATTTAGTGTATTGGCCTTTATTCACTACTGTCTGTATCATATCTGTCTATACTCAGTTATGGTTAAAGGGACATTATAAGTCATTGCAGGACATACACTATATGAACAAAAGTACTGGGTCACCTACATGTTACACCCATAGGGGCTTTAATGACACCCCATTCTAAATCCACAGGCATTAATAGTCCCCCGTTTGCAGCTTTAACAGCTTCCACTCTTCTGGGAAGCTTTCTACAAGATTTTGGAGAGTGTCTGTGGGACATTTGCCCATTTATTCAGAAGAGCATTTGTGAGGTCAGGTACTGATGTTGGACGAGAGGATCTCGCTCGCAATCTCGTTTTAGTTCATCCCAAAGGTGTTCGATGGGGTTGAGGTCAGGGTTCTGTGGGGGCCAGTCAGGTTCTTCCTCATTAAACTCACCCAGTCATGCCTTCATGGACCTTGCTTTGTGCACTGGAGCTCAGTCATGCTGGAACAGAAAGGGCTCTTCCCCAAACTGTTCCCACAAAGTTGGAAGCGTAGAATTGTCTAAAAGTGTCTTGGTATGGATAAAACATTAAGATTTTCCTTCACTGGAACTGAGGGGCCTAGGTCAGCCCCTGAAAAACAACCCCATAGCATCATCCCTCCTCCACCAAACTTTACACTTGGCACAATGCAGTCAGGCAGGTAATGTTCTCTCAGCATTCACCAAACCCAGACTTGTCCATCAGACTGGCAGATAGAGAAGCATGATGCATCACTCCACAGAAGGCATTTGGGTCATTCTCCATTTTGGAGTGGGAAATCAGGTGGATATGTTTTTAAATCAATTTCTTTTAAATGAAGAGCTTAATTCTGAATGTATTTGAATTTATTTTATTGTAAAATGCAAAGGTTTAGTTAATTTGTCTTTTATCTTTTTTTGATTACATTTAATGTGACTGCTTTTGTGGAAGATATTCAATTTGAATAATCTTATTTCCCAAGCTGTTTTATACACATGCAAAGTCCAAGTCCAAATGTCCAGTACTCTGGACACTGAATATGTTTCCCAGTAGACAGAAGAAAATAATTAAGCAGCAGAGGACGTGTTTCAAAACAAAACATTATTTGTTTTTAAACTGTTCAGTCTCAGGACTGAGCAGAGTAACCAGCTTTACTTGAGTCTCTACACTGCCTGTACAGCCTCTGCCTCTTTCCTGCACTCTGTTTAGCCGACCCAGTCAGGCTAGCAAAATGATTAAATAAGCACCAGTTTCTGTATTTACTCATCTGTATGTTCTGATCATTGATGACATTGACATCAGCCACTGTTGTCATAACATGTCTGTGAAACTGGATAAATCATTAACAACATTATTAATAAATTCATGAAATATAATAAGCAAGTATTGACTCGCTTCCTCTCTGATGAGCCTTGACCCAAGAAAGCAGTTTAATAGAGTTGAAAGTACTGTGTTAAAATGTAATGTAAGAGTTCTGATAACACCAGTGACCAAAATCTCTGCTAAAATGTTTTTTTTAAATAAAATACATATTTTAAAAATGTATTATAATGTTAATGATATAAAAAGGAAACACAAATCTGTTTTATACAAATGTTGAAAATCAGTTATGTGATGAGTTGTTTTACATGCAGAGCGATTATGACTATAACCATAACATGTGTTCTTGGAAACTCCTTACTGAGTGCTTAGTGTGAGGCGTCTCCCATCCTTTACAGCCAGGCTGTACTGAGCTCAGGTGAGTCTAGTTTTATGAAGAGCTTTATGTCGGATTCAGAGGAACATTTTCAGCATTTAGAAATAAACTCATTACTAACTACACCTACAAAACCACCTCTTTAAGCCCTGTCAGTCATCATCTGTGTAAAGATGTTGCAGCAGATATCATGATGGCTAATGGCTTCAGTGAGGTCGGCCAACACAGTTAGCTGTAGTAGAGCCATTGTTAACTGTAGCTGTGTTCCCAAACAAGGAAGCTAGTTTTTATTAGCTGCTGCATCAGCTAGATAATGTGGAGCAGGTTCTGTGACACATTTACAGCATGGCAGTGATTTCTGTGACATAAACACAAACAAAAACTTTTATATGTAAAGTCTGTTTGACAGACCTCAGTTAAACTCTCTTTTAGCTCATGGTAGGCTAGCAGGCTACAGTCGCTAAATAGCTAGCCTACCGTTAGCAGTTTAAGGAGCACCAGCTTCATACGAGTAGCAGACTTTAAAGCTAGCTGGCTAGCTATGTTAGCGATCTGCCAAACAGCATCTTTTAGTTTCATGGCGATTTTTGAAGCACTACTTCAGAAAACATCCACTTTTCACTGCTCAGTCAAAAACGCGACTCCTAGCTAACTTGTATCTCAGCATCGCAGTTTTGCTGTGGCGTTTTGATTTCCATTTTCTAGCATAGCTAGCTAGTTGTTTGGGATCTGGGAAGAGCCACGTAAGGTCTCTGACATAATGTGCCAGCTAACCTTAGCTGTTTGTACCGAGCTGATCCTGTAAGAATGATTTCAGTGATGGTTTATTGCCTGCATTAGTTTTTAAAGAGGAGTTCAAAATTAACTGGTGATGCTGCTTTATGTTAGCCGGGTAATCTAGTTTGGGATGATAGCTACAGTTAGCAATAGCTTTTAGCTAGCTTAGCTAGCTTAATATAAACGAGTCCATCAAATTCATGCTGCATATAAAAGTTCTTCTTTCTTTTGAAAACAGAAATACTACAGAAATGGCTGGCATGTTGTACAAAGACACAGAGACTGCTTGATGTAAGAAGCTGCAGCAGACTGCAGTAAAAACAAGGCTGTCCCACACATTTTAGCTCTGTTTAAAGTTAAATCAGCGCTTCCATCCACTTCTTATTCTCACTGTTTGTCACAACAGTGCAGGAAAACTAAAATACAGCTGTTGTAGCTCAGTGTTTGAGCATTATAGTTCACTACTACAACATTTTGTCATCACTTCTGCAATAGTTATATTGAGCGGACGTGAGTTTTACCCTGCCAACTTAAAGCGTAAGTAATCACGATCCTTTGTGAAAAGGGCCCATGGTGTTGCGCTGGTCTGAGTAGATCAGACACAGCAATGCTGCTGGAGTTTTTAAACACCTCAGTGTCTCTGCTGGACTGAGAATAGTCCAACAACCAAAAATAACCAGCCAACATCGTCCTGTGGGCAACGTCCGTGACCACTGATGAAGGACGAGAGGATGGCCAGCACAAACTGTGCAGCAGCAGATGAGCTATCGTCTCTGACTTTACATCTACAAGGTAGACTGACAAGGTAGGAGTGTCTATTAGAGTGGACAGTGAGTGGAAACAGTGTTTAAAACTCCAGCAGCACTGCTGTGTCTGATCCACTTGTACCAGCACAACACACACTAACACACCACCACCACGTCAGTGTTACTGCAGTGCTGAGAATGATCTGCCACCCAAATAGCACCTGCTCTGTGAGGGTCCATGGGGGTCCTGACCACTGAAGACCTTGTTTTTCTGGATTTCAAAGTGAACATCATGCTTGTTTAGATCACTCAACAAATCCCAAAGCTGTGAGGACAGTGTTTGTGTTCTTGTCTTTTGTGGCCTTACAAGAATGATTGACACTGTATTTTCATTATGTGTGTATCTGTGTTGCTCTATTATTTTTTGAAATAAGAATAAAAACAAAAGAAAACACTGAGGTCCCATAACTGGAGTTCAAAAGCGCTCAAAATACACCGATCAGGCATAACATTATGACCACCTCCTTGTTTCTACACTCATTGTCCATTTTATCAGCTCCACTTACTATATAGGTGCACTTTGTAGTTCTACAATTACAGACTGTAGTCCATCTGTTTATCTGCATACTTTGTTACCCCCTTTTACCCTGTTCTTCAGTGGTCAGGACCCCCATGGACCCTCACAGAGCAGGTACTATTTGGGTGGTGGATCATTCTCAGCCCTGAGTTAAATGGCCCCTTGGGTTATCAATTAGTAGAATTATGCTGTGGAAGTATTTGAATTGAAGGCAAGGCAGGTTCATTTATACAGCACATTTAATGCACTGCGGTCATTTAAAGTGCTTTACAAATGATGAAATATAAAGATAGTTCAAATTCGTCGTTACAGGAGACATAAAATTGTCAAATAGTTTAACAGCTGTAGAAGATAAAATATTAGGACATTCGGATTTCTCAGATTTGCTGAATGTTTTATTTATGTATTGCTCTTTTTATCTACTGTCTTTAAGGTGCATATGATTACGTTGCTGTAGGTTTGGAAGGCCTACAAGAAAGTGAAGCCCAGGGGTCCAGGAGTGCGTTAGTCCACTGGTGGGTATAAAAACATCGGGGAGGCCAAAGACCCTCATCCATCAAGAGATGAAAAAATACACCATTAAATGAGGCAAAAGGTTGTTGACCTCCATAAATCCAGCTCTGACTAAAAAGTATACATAGCATATACATACTGTAATGAATGCTACATTTTGCAGCTTTCACAGTATCTACATACTACACCAAACTCTTTTAAGAAAGTGAGGAGAATCCAGTTTACCATGATATTGGGCCTTTAATTAATTTGATTATTAATTTACTTGCACGCTCTGCCACAGCTCAGATATCCAGTGATGAAAAATCAGCTTTTATTTAACCGAGACAAGGAATTTTAAAAGGAATGGTTGAGTGAAAAATCTAATACACCCAATTTTATGCGTACGCCACGTGAAGTTGATCAGACAAGAAATGGTTGGTGTTCAAATTTTGCTCCTTTAGTTTAGCGCTGGAGTTATGATGCTAATGTGGCAAACACTAAAAGTCAATAGTCACCCAAATCTTCATTGTAAATATATCCCAAGAACTTCTCTCTATCCACTTAAACCACGTCCACGTCTTCATTAAGGTCACACAGAGTGGTCCTAATTGAGTATTTCGGTGAGGAGGTACAGGAACGTGAAGAGGAAAATGCCGAAGAACCTGTGATTGGCATTCATGAGAGGGAAGAAGAGGAGCATGAGGAGGAACATTTCGGTGAAGCAATGATTGATGCTGATGTGAGGCAAGAACAGGAGCATGAGGAGGAACACTTTGAAGTCCTGATGGAGTATGTCCATGGGGAACCTGCTCTGTGAGGGTCCATGGGGGTCCTGACCACTGAAGACCTTGTTTTTCTGGATTTCAAAGTGAGCATCATGCTTGTTTAGATTACTCAACAAATCCCAAAGCTGTGAGGACAGTGTTTGTGTTCTTGTCTTTTGTGGCCTTACAAGAATGATTGACACTGTATTTTCATTATGTGTGTATCTGTGTTGCTCTATTATTTTTTTTGAAATAAGAGTGAAAACAAAAGAAAACACTGAGGTCCCATAACTGGAGTTCAAAAGCGCTCAAAATACACCGATCAGGCACAACATTATGACCACCTTCTTGTTTCTACACTCATTGTCCATTTTTCCTGAGTAGGAAGAGTTAAACCTGGTGGACTTTTTCTCCAAAATGAAGCGCAATTAGATCAAATCTGTTTAGGGATGTGTGATGTGGTGTTGAACATAAAGATCTGCTCTGCTCTGTTAAACAGTGCAGGTGGAAGTTCAATAATGCTACTATTTACCAAATGTGATGCAGAGACTGTGAAAAAGGTCTATTATACTCATTTATTTTAACCCTTCTAACTTGTTTTCAGATCTCAGGACAACATATTCTGATGTATGTTTTGTATTCTTAGAGTGTCGTTTTCACTTTTATCATATATCTCACTCTCAGCCTCCACAATGCCACGTCCTGATGCCTCCACACCGCCTCAGAATGACCCGACCCAGAATGACCCTGTCCCTGGACACCACCTGGAAGTTTCCAATCATGTTGAAGCTCATAGCTCCAATGCTGCTGGTCTCTCTGAGGGCCACAGCTCCAGCAGCTCGGAGACCCAGAGCACCTCCAGGAAGAGGAAGAGAAAGAGCGAATTTCCAAGCTCCTCCTTTAACGGCACTGAGACGGACGACAGCCCCAGCAAGAGGAGAAGATCGGACAGCAGACCTAGATGGAACAACAATTCACTGCCTATCAGGGATGAGCAATATCACGGTATGTTACTGATATCATGACATCATATTACACACTTCTGTTCTGTGTTGTAGGTACTTAAAGAATACTGAACAACTAACATCTCTAGATGACTCGTCCTGTTAACGACAGGAACAACATGAACAAGTGGACAGAGACTGTACAAACAGTATAGTAACAGTAAACAGTAAAGTAGCAGAGTGGATGTTTAATTACATGTTGTGAAACTCATTTTCACACCTCTGTGTTTGTTACTGCAGAAGAGTAAATAGTAGCATTAAACAGCTTCTGGTTGCGCTGTAAACAATGGCTGATACAGTCCGAAATCATTGCTGCGTTTCTAAATGTACCAATAATTCAATCAAACAGCCTGATCTGAGTTTCCACTCGATCAAGATTAAAAATGTTCAGCTTCAGATGAAAAGCTCCACTAGTTATGTGTCACTTTTAATGAGGTAACCAATCAAAAAAGGCTAAAACTGATCTGGAGAGCGAAGGTGGGCCGTACAGTGGGACAGATTTACTCACACTGATGTGGTGTTGAACATAAAGATCTGCCCTGCTCTGTTAAACGGTGCAGGTGGAAGTTCGATAATGCTACTATTTACCGAATGTGATGCAGAGACTGTGAAAAAGGTCTAGTTTTACTCATTTATTTTAACTCTTCCAACTTGTTTTCAGACCTCAGGACAACATATTCTGATGCATGTTTTGTATTCTTAGAGTGTCGTTTTCACTTTTGTCATATCTCTCACTCTCAGCCTCCACGATGCCACGTCCTGATGCCTCCACACCGCCTCAGAATGACCCGACCCAGAATGACTCTGTCCCTGCAAACCACCTGGAAGCTCCTAATAATGTTGAAGCTCATAGCTCCAATGCTGCTGGTCCCTCTGAGGGCCACAGCTCCAGCAGCCCGGAGACCCAGAGCAACTCCAGGAAGAGGAAGAGAGACTTTCCAAGCTTCTCCTTTAACAGCCCTGGGACGGACGACAGCCCCAGCAAGAGGAAAAGATCGGACAGTGATGAGGACAGTGACTAGACACACAGCTGCAGGATCACCATGAAGCATCATTTTAGCAGACACTGTATTATGACTCTGTCCCTGGAAACCACCTGGAAGCTCCTAATAATGTTGAAGCTCATAGCTCCAATGCTCCTGGTCCCTCTGAGGGGCACAGCTACAGAAACCCAGAGACTCAGAGCACCTCCAGGAAGAGGAAGAGAGAGAGCAACTTTCCAAGCTCCTCCTTTAACCTCTTAAACTCCTTGAGACCACTGATGTTTCCAAAACGCACTTCCTCATATTCTTCATAACTTTCATATTTCATAAGCTACATTTAACAGGTGAGTGTCATATGAGGCTGTAACTGTCTTCTTTCCAGTCAAATAGATGAGTGATTTTCAACTAGATGGGTGATTTTCACTCTCAGCCTCCACAATGCCACGTCCTGATGCCTCCACACGGCCTCAGAATGACCCGACCTGGAATGACCCTGTCCCTGGACACCACCTGGAAGCTCCTAATAATATTGAAGCTCATAGCTCCAATGCTGCTGGTCCCTCTGAGGGCCACAGCTCCAGCAGCCTGGAGACCCAGAGCAACTCCAGGAAGAGGAAGTGAGAGAGCGACTTTAACAGCCCTGAGACGGACGACAGCCCCAGCAAGAGGAGAAGATTATTTAATTAATTAAATTAATTACTGAATTAAATGAGTATTATATGTTTTATTAACTTTCAATAAAAGTCTTTTCTGGTTAGTCTGTTTTAATGTGTTTTTAGCTGTTGATAAATGACTTTAAGAGCAGGTTTTTAAGTTATGCGCACAGCTACAAATAGCACATGTTTACAGAATGTACAAATAAGCATATTTTCTTTAGCGGTTTCCAATAATGACACAGATTAATTCTCAGAAAATCAAGTTTGTGACAATATGTGTGGCAGCACTAGCTTGAGAATGTAAAGCTCATGAATTCTATTCCCTTAATGATGAAAATTCCTTTTAGTCTTTAATTAGTTATTTAGTCAGATCAATTGACTAAAGCAGTGTTTCTGAATCCTGGTCAGGGACGCCCACTGACCTGTACACTATAGTGCTTTTCCTGCTTTAATACATTCACTCTAACTTAATAATGGGCTACTGATGAGCTGATTAGTTGGATCAGGTGTGTTGAGAGTACTAAAAACTGCAAGGCAGTGGGGCTTCAGGATAACAACTGAGAAACTGAGGAGTAAAGCACCCAACATCGCTGATCTGTAAAGGCTTCTATTTTCTCTGAGAACTGAGAAATTATACTGATCATTCCATCTGCCAAGTCTGGCTCAGTGAGTCTTCCTCTGGCCCACTGAATGCTCCTCGCCTCTCAGCTCAACTTAAAATGACAGGGTAACTGATTACTTCACTTTTCTTGAGTTCTCCAAACTCAAACTTCTTAAATCAGTCCAAAGTTCCCTTAACTCTCATTTTTAGTTCTACATCTCAGTGAAGTAAACACTACAGAATCTGTTTTTACTCATTTTCCCCACAAACTCAAACTCTTTCAATCACTCAGGTCCACCAGGCATTTTTATCACTTGGGCTACCACTGTTATAGCTGGCTGTGACATCACCGGTGTGTCCTTGTATGCGGTTCTATATAGAACCTTCTTGAAAATGATTCAATACAGCACCATTTTCTGCTACTGTTATGATAAAAAAGCTTGTAACAATGAAAAAATTCATTTTGGCACCATTTAAAACCACTTTGAAAAGGTTTGGTAACACTTCACATTAAGAGAACACGATCTGCCAGTAATTAAGACGTTTACTAATGAATAATTAAACAGAACATAAAGTCATTAATCAGGAACAAATGAATAACATATATTAACAACAGCAAGATTAAACTGCTAATGAAGTACTAATGAATGAAGATGAAGGTAATAAAAGCTTTTCTTCAACATCTGAATTTATCAGGATTTCCTGTGTTAATTAATATTTGTTGTCACAAGATCCTTCTGAGACTCAGTGTTCTGGAATATTGTGTCAATCAAAGTCAACTGTAGCTCCATCCTCTCATCATCTTGTCCTTCTGCTTCATCTTGCTGTGTGAGCAGCTCTTGTATTTGTCTGTCTCTGTCTGTCAGGTCTTGAGTTTATAATGTTACCTTGTCTGTTTCTACCTACTGAGTGTCTGTTGATGTAATAAAATTAAAAACTTACACTCACATCTTTTTGCCACTAGTCCTCATTTGTGGCAGTTTTAATTCATCTTTCATGTTAATAATGTGATGCGTTTTAACTCCTATGCTGATACTCAGAGCTGCATGAGGGAACGGTTTATCCTACAGTGACCACTGAACTCAGAAATTAGTTAATAATTGATAGGAAAGTGCAGCGTCTTTCTCCCAGGATCATAAGAATCCTTCATTCAGAGTATCCCAATCCCAGTTCTGGACCCCACACTATGGACATTTTTGTGCTTTCCCTCATCTTGAACACCCGACTGAGTCAGTTCTCAATTTATTATAAAGAAAGTAATGATTACTGAAAAACTAATAAAATAGTAAATGTTAATCATTACTTATTAAAATGACACCCAGATAGCAATTTTTGGCCCAAATGTGGCCCACATCTGCAGTTCTCTTATGGCCCACATGTCCACCGTATATGGGCCAGATGTCAGGTGTGTTGTGGACCAAATCTGGGCCAAATCTAGGCCAGAGCAATTAACCACACCTTTGACTTAAATGGGCCAGATGTCAGGTAACTTATGGGCCAGATGTGTGCCAGATCAGGGCCATACCACACTCTTACCCTACATGGGCCATATTTCACATATTGTGGGCCAGGTCTGGGCCAAAACTGGACCAGAGGAATTAACTTCAGCTTCACCTTAAATGGGCCAGATGTCAGGCATCTTATAGGCCAAATGTGTGCCAGATCAGGGCCATACCACACTCTTATCCTATGGGCCATGTTATGGGCCAGATCGGGGACAGAGGAAATTACCACCGGTTCACCTTAGATGGGCTGTATGTTACATGTTCAGAGTCAGGTATGCACCGAAAGAGTGCCAGAAGAAAATCACAAGCTTGTTCATGGTGGGTACCAGCTCAGGACCTACAAAATGGATCACACTTCTATTTTATATGGACTAAAACAATTTACCACATTCCACCTTGAATAAGTCAGATACCAAAACAAGTTAACAGTTCTGCATTACCAGCACACCACCCCTGACCCTCATCCTGCCTCAAGCCACCTAAAACTAGTAATAGAGTCCTACATAGTAACAGACAACTACTGCTTTTGCAATTCATTTCAATTTATTAAGCTGAAATGACGATCAACATGCACATTTAAAATTTCAGAAGCTAAAAGGTGCAATGTGAGCTAAAAAAAGTAACTCAGCTGAACTTTATAATTTTCTGGATACCTTGACTATTTCCAAGACCTTTTATAAAATTTAGCATTTGCAGGATGCATGGTAACACTGCGTCTTAAGTATAAGCATGTATTCAGTGTTTAAATCTTATTTTTTCACACATATTAAACTTCTTACACACAGTTAACTGTTTCGGACACAAACCAACAAACATACAAATGAACAAAACAAACAGAACAAGTAAAATCTGCATGTCAATGTAACAAACTGAGGAACAGTTAAAACAGTCTCATCAAACCAGTCTATTCAAGTCGCTGCCTGGCACGGCGTCCCCCATCTCTGTCTCCAGCAAGATGGAGCCACCTTTTAATCCACTGCTCGATTTCCTGGTCCGCTGAAGTTGCAGTGAGGCGGTTTCTTCTTACTGCTTCTAAAATGAGATACAGCAGAAATAACAGTGTTGGTCATGTTCAGTTATATATTTTTGTAGACTTACTGAAGTAACTTTTCTTTCTGCATTAAAAAATTAAATTATTAAATTGCCCTCTCAAGTACAGTAGGGCTCATATAACAACAGGACATTGACAAAATTCATAGGAATAAAGAAATATTTTATTACCATCTTATGACTTTTACACAATACACAGAACCAGGACCTGTGAATAAGTCAGTGTAGTACACTGACAATGAAGAGGAGCCAAAACATACTGGTTCCACAAACATCTGTAAAACGGACAGAACTACTAATTAGCTTCATGAAGATATCTACATATAAACATTACACAAACGATACCCACCACACAAACATGAGCAGGCATCGCTGTGTTCCCTCCGTTGTATGATCCTATCCCGCTTTCTGGGTGTGATATTCTTGAAACAGTGTAATAGTATCTTAAACTGCCGCTCTATAATGGTGCTGAATGCAGTCCAGCAGAGATGCTGACCGCCCTAAAATGACGGCACCTTTGACGTGCCTGGCTGGACCCAACGCGGCATCCGTATGTATATCTATGGTTTTAGCCTTTGGATTGCAGTCTCTCCTGGAGGAGGGTCTCAGGTCTCAGGCGATTGGCTGTTTTTTGAAGGGCGGGTCTTCCCTTAATCACACTGAGTGTTGCTATCTGTCCTGTTCATATTTCAACCAGTACTTGAAGCATATGGCTCCATGCTGCCATCTACTGTCCAGTTCGGTTTCCTACAACATCAGTTTCCCATTGATTTATTTCCATTGAAGCTTATTCGCACAAATAAACCTTTAGCAAAATGATGCTGACTGTACGAGCTGAAGTTGACCTTTTTTCACCAGCAGCTTCGTATTGGAATTTTCTGTTCCACCTTAAATGGTGCAGCGCCGGTGTTACGGTAAACTCAGTTCCCCCTGTTTCCCCTCATAGACCACTGTAGTCGTGTCGTCATTTTATAGTCGGTGCCATGCTCTTATGCCCATATTAGAAACTCCAGGTCTGAGCTCCATTTCTCTGTGGCCAGAATGAATAGGGTTTTCAAAAAATCGTTCATGTCTTCACGTTTTACTACAGTACTAAATGTGCTGTTAATAGAGGGTTTACTGCTCAAATACAAGGGGGTAAACTTGCTAATGCTAGCTTTGGCTCTGTTTTCAACTACTGCAAATAACATAGATTTAATGCGCCATTTCTGATTTAATTACCGTATATAGATGCATTCTGTTGTTCAGACTTCAGTGATTTTTTAAAGAGGTTAAGGTTTTATGTTCTATGTGTTAATTTATTTTACTTATATGTCATATCGGAAGAAATGTATAGTCTTACCACAAAAAGAAATACAATAAATTCCTCAAAAGCTTCTTTTTTCTTTTTGTTATCATTCAAGCTCTGTACATGTTACATCACACAGAGCTTCATGATTTTAGCACTCAACAAATGTATGGTGATGGTTCAAGGCGTTCACTTGAATCTTAATCATTGACGTTGTTTGCCTTAGTTACAGACTGTATCTGCTATTAATTCAGCAGATTTCCTGACCCCCACAGTTTCCGACCCTTAAACTCTAACAACATTTGAACAGAATCATGAAGAAGGGATGCTAAAAAACGCTGTATAATGTAGATTCTCAAGTTCTGCATAATCATTTGTGAATCAACAACAGACATTGTTGTAGCTGCAATTAAGTTAATGTGTAAGAATTAGTGCACATATTATTTGAACATATGTGATTTTATTATTCGTTTCATGGTTAAGCTATACTCAATTAAATTCACCTAATTTCTATATAAACAAAAATATGCTCAAATTGTAAACTCCATACTGTGGTGTATGAACTATAAGGTCATGTACTGGACAGTGAGCCATTTCTAATCTGCTTTTAGAAAGCCTAGTTTACCTGCATGTAATTTGGAACAGAAAGTAGTACGACAGTTCTCTGCAACATAAGACGAGAATGAAATCACTGAAAACTCTTCTTTAATTTGTTCATTTCTGATGAAAACCACAGCACTTTGTTGGTCTTAATGGCATAATTGTCTTGTATATCGTCCTGCTTTCTGACAGAAATGCACAGTGTTATCCAGGAGCTTAGAGCTGCAGTGGGGGGCATAAAGGCTTTGCTAAGCGATGGACAACAGAAGTCTGACAAGCAATTCAATAATTCCAGAACATGCAACTCTTCAGTTCATGACACTTCTGCCAGGCCAACAACTTAGAGACAGCACCGCTCAAGGATGTGGACTGGAAAGACATAATATTTAGGACTTTTGCCTCATATATTTCCAAATACATAACACATTATAAATACCTGATTTAAGTTGTCACCAGTTTCACCCGGCTATTTAGACATCTAAATAGATCATATGTAAATTCCTTTAGTCAAGGAATTTACATATGAGCTGCTTGTTGTGATCTTTGGTGGAGAGACCCTGGCCACATGTTCTCTAAACAGCCGAAAGGCAACCAATGCTGCGAGTGAGACCATCAAGGAGGCCCTGCCAGCCAAGAAAGTGTCAATTTTAATAGGTAGATGCTACTTCATCTCTGTCAAGATGTTTCAGATGCCAGATCTTCGAGATGTGTGTATATAAGTCTCTCTAGAGATTTTTTTATGATGTTTGCAGTCCAAATTGATTAAATTAGCTTGTTTTTAAGTTGCCATCACATTTGTGGCTTTTATGTAATTTTGCTGTAAAGGTTTGTGAAATGATTTCACAGCTATTTCCTAAAGTTGTAGGTAGACAGGAACTAAAAAGAAAGTTCATGAAAAAAAGCTTTATTAAATTTATTATTTTATTATTTATTATTTATTAAATTATTTGTTTGAACTGTGTTCAGTCTTAACATGTAATGATGAATGGACCAGTAGAAATTCTCTGAAATGGCTTGGAATAAAATCTCTTGTCAAATGCATTTGGAAATCTTGTGATAAATTTACTGAGTGTATCCAGTTATTTTAACAACTGTATCATTTTGAATGTAACCTCTTAGCTACATCCAAGTACATCAAAGAATGGCTTTCACATTTCTGCCACAACGCAAACATAACACAGTGCATTCTGTAGCCACAGCACACAAGAATAACAAGTTAGTGAGTATCTTTAATCAAAAGAGCCTGAAGAGTTTCATTGTATGGTTTTTAACAACTGTTCATAAAAGAAACCTGTCAAATCATTATTTAGACAAAACTGAATGTGAAGATCAGTGTGTTGATGGATTTGATTAGGCCAAGTCTGATAACAAGGGCCCTGAATTGGATTATAATTGTCACGGATTCCTTCTTTTCTCCCTCTGAGTGTCTGTTTCTTCCCCTCTGTTGTAGCCATGTGTCTTTTGTTTTCTTGTACCATGTGCTTTTGTTGTTGCTCTGTGTCTCCTCCCTGGTCCTGCCCCCTTGTTATCTATTCCACCTGCTTGTAGCTCCACCCCTCATTAGTCCCAGGTGTGTCTCATTTCCCCTCTGTGTATTTATACCCCTGTGTTTGTTCAGTCTTCGTCTTGCATTGTGGATGTAACCTTGTCTCTTGTTTGCTTGTTGCACTTGTAGTTTGGTTTTGTTTTGTTTTCATTATGGACTCTCATTTCAATAAAAACTCGCATTTGCATCCCGCCTCCATGCCTCAAACGTTACAATAATAAGTTTTTTGTTAAACTTTTTTAAGGGATTGACAGGTTTCTGTGGAAGTGTCCAATGACCAAAGGAAAGTTCAAGCTATCGCAATGTGGCACTTGAATTAAATGTATTCTTGTGATCACAAAACTGCTAAATCTTTGACTGACTGGTGTATGTATGGTGTGTGTATGTGTGACTTCAGCATCCCAAATAATATCTTTGCTGCGAATTTAATTTTGGGGAATATTTACTAGACCACTGTCCAGACCATGAGGACTCTAATTAGGTGTATCTTCAGAGAGTCTTATGGTTGCTTACTGGCTGGCCAGGGAGCTGGACTAGATGGATTTGGGTAGTATAGAGTGGCACATTACTTCCCATAGAGATCCACTGCTGTTCAGTGAAAAGGAGTTTGGTAGCTCCACATGTATCAGAGGAGGCATGTGGTGGCCTGCAGCCCTACTTGCCAGCATGGGAGTCAGGCTGTGGTGAAGTGGGGTAATGATCAGTGGAACTGGACAATTGTAATAAAATACATACATAACTACAGAATAGTTAACTGAAACATGTAGGATTTTCTCTTCTTGTTATTTGTTACAGAACCACATCCAGCAGACATTTAATGTTTCAGCATCTCAGATCAAGACAGTCATTCATACCAAGCTGAACAATGAAGACAAACTTTGGAAAAAAGACACTGCGTTGCACCAGTTTCATCCTCTTAGACTGAATTCAGATGATTGAATCTGAATTCAGTTGTTTAAATTCATGTTTAGATTATTTAAAATAAAATTCTATCTTTAAAAATCACAACCTGTAAATGAACTGTGACAAAGTTCACTGGATGTAATTGTGTCTTTGGTATGTTGTAATTTTCTTTACCATTTACTCACTATAAAAAGTTCTGATGTGGCTCATAAATGTAGGACTGCAGTTGTTTTTTGTGGACACTGCAGTTCTTGAAGATGAATTTACTGCAAGTATCACTGTATTGTTTCAATTATACTCAAATCGCTGAATAATCTAATTAAATATCTGCTTTTATATTGCAGTTGTAGTGCATTATTATTGTGTTTGAACTGCAATAATTGTAGTATTTTAGGAGTTTAATCCATTTGTGTTTTACCTGTAAGGAAACGTGCAGTATTGTCACAAAAAAAACTGCAGTGATTTTTTTTGTAAAGGCCTGAAAAATATTCGGTCAGAAGGTTTTTTGCTTTAATCCCTCCCCCAAGTAAAAGAGGAACTCCAGTGGAGTTTTCCTTTCACTTTGAGTCTTGGAGTTGAGACCATCTTATTTGGAGATGATCCAGGAAAACATCCGTAGCAGCTCCGTAGTTTGGTTTTCCCTCGTTTTGGGGCTGTAACGTCCTTCTGCGTGTGTCTGTAAAAGCCTTCCTCTACAGAGAGCTCAGCTGGAGACGCTCCTCGCCGTGTTTACTCTGCTCTCATCACGTAGCGGATTCAGAAAAAGGCTGAAAGAGAAAATCCTCGAGGCTCCGTCAAACACTGGAGCAGGTATGAGACTCTAAGCTGGTGGACCCGTGTATTAAGAAACGGGCTGAGCTGAGTTTCTGTGTGTTTTATAGTTTCTGTAAAGTTCTGTTCGGTTCGTTCGGGTCGCAAAACCCACCCGTTTTCCGGCATTAGACTGAATCTCTGTGTTCATTAAAATCATAAAGCCTTTGTTTTTAATTCTGCATCTTCTGAACTGGTGAAAGTGGCTTTGTTTGTGTTTCCTTTGTCTTATAGTTTTAGTGAAGGTGTTACTGAACTTGAGCTCCAAGTTGAATAAAATCGCACCCGTTTAGAGGCTCTCCGAGGCCAAAGCTGCTACAGGGCGGGTGATGGAGTTTAGGAGGAAGTAGATTAGAGAAGCTGGTGTGGAGAAAAGCTGTTAGTCAGCAGAAATACTGGCTCTTATTTATCCAAGATCACAGATCAGAGCTGAATGATGAACAAACTCTGCATCTGATTCATGAATCTGCCATAAAACCTCGAGTTTTGTTGATGAATCAGCTTCAGCTGTGTGAAATCAAGCAGCTCCCTGATTTACACTTCATCAAACCACAGGGCTGAGTTTACCCTCACATACATGTAGGGTGGGAATGTGATGTCATAACGCAGTGGTTTATGGGTATCTGCCATTGTGGCAGGGTTTGTCAGTCTGGGGTGGTTTAGAACAGTTAAAAAACACCAACTTTTCTACATAATGTCCTTCATTTTGGCTGATCTGTAATCTTATGGTCTCACTGCGTTTGCAGAGCCGACTAACGTGGTCCTACATGACCAACAGATCAGAGATCAGATCAAGATCAAGGAAAAGGATCAGAAAGGAGGTTTTATCAGATATTCAGGTGCAGCTCTGGTTAAACAGCACATATGAAGCATCACAGTGAGAGTGCAGATCTACACCAAACTCATCTTAAACTCTAATCATACAGATTTACTGAAATAAAAGTTTCAGTATCATGTAGTGGATTCATCACGCTTGGAAGCAGCTAACTAACTTCACAAACACCTCACAGGCGCCAGGATGAACCTGCTGCTCCATTTAAAGTGGAACAGAAAAGTAGAATAAGAGGCAGATCTCAGCACTGTGGTGAGGTTTGCAGTGAAAGCACCACTACTGATCAACTAACATCACGTTTACCTCTCAAAACGAGCTGTTTTTCAGCTATAATGTATGATGGAAAGTAGAGTAAACGCACCTGTTCAGCTCACCAAACTCTACTCTGAGACATTTTTAGAGCCCAAGACACTGATTTTAGCAGGATAAGTGATGTTAAAATGAAATATTAACCTCTCATACAGTAATATTTAACTCATACAGTAACTGTTTTTTTAATTTAAAATAAAGATATGCAATAACGGGTACATTTTTTACCCTTTAAACACAACCCTGTTCCAAATAAGCTAAAACGTTTTATTAAAATTATTGTTTATTAAAAAACACACGTAGAAGTCATTGAAATAAGTTCAATATGAAAATAAAAAGTTAGTAACAAATACAAAACCACTAAAATCAAGCAAAGTGCCATTAAAATAGATTAATTATTTCATTGACGGTGGAAAGTCATTAAAATTAAATGCCCCATTTTTTTAAAACCAGGTTTTACAGTAAGTAACAAATTCCAGAGCTTTAAAATCAATCAAGCCAATTAAACGCTTCATTCATCTGGCTGACCCAAGAATCAGAGGCCAGGATCGAAATTAAATTACTTAAATTAAAATGGTCCTTTTATTTAAATTACATAAATGACCTAAATTCAGTTATTTAAATTGAAATACTTTATTGGCCTAATATTTTTTTAAAGATTAACTTAAAGTAACAACCATCACTGAACATTTCAAGTCTGTTCATTTAAATGTTTACATAGATGTTCAATGTAAATGAGCTGAAAGTGAGCACACTGAGCTTAATCGGAACAGCAGCAATTTTTGATTTAAAAACATACGAAATTTAAAATATTTTATAATATATTTCGCAGCAGATTTAGGTCAGAGGTCACTAACAGGCAGACCGTGGTCCGAGTCCGGACCCAGACGCTGTCCTATGCGGACCTGGACCTACAACCAATAAACTGCGAGTAATTATTTAATTTTCACGGGGTGGTCCTATTTTAGTCAGCGTATGATTTCTAATCATTGCGGTACCGATTTAGCCAATCAGATCTGTCCATTACGGACTGAGTGACGCACACACAGGGAAAGGACGAGGCGAGACACAACAGTCGGAGAAGAAAGTGAGCCAGATCATTTCACATGTCGTGCTCTAAAAAGAGAAAACTGACAATAAATGTTATTGAAATATTACTGAATTGTACTTTATTTGATTTGATATTCAGTTGTTGACTGTATAAGATGTTCATATAACTACTAGGCTACTTCAGTAAACAGTATATGGCACTATAAGTCATAATGCAACTTAGACATTATGATGTTCCGGACCTTTGCTTGAGGAAATTTTCTTTAACTGGACCTTATAGAGGGCGGCACGGTGGCGCAGTGGGTAGCGCTGTCGCCTCACAGCAAGAAAGGCCTGGGTTCGATTCCTGGCTGCGTGACCAGGGTCATTTCTGTGTGGAGTTTGCCTGTTCTCCCCGTGTCTGTGTGGGTTTCCTCCGGGTACTCTGGTTTCCTCCCACAGTCCAAAAACATGCAGTCAGGCCAATTGGACATGCTGAATTGCCCCTAGGTGTGAGTGAGTGTGTGTGTGTGTGTATGTCTGTCTGCCCTGCGATGGACTGGCGACCTGTCCAGGGTGTATCCTGCCTTCCGCCCAATGACAGCTGGGATAGGCTCCAGCACCCCACCGCGACCCAGAAGGATAAGCGGTTTAGATGATGGATGGATGGATGGATGGATGGACCTTATAGAACTTTAATTAAAAATCCCTGATTTAGGTTATAGATCAAATTTGTATGTTACTTTAATATGAACAAACAATATTGATAATGTCTATAAAACTGTACTTTTATTGTTGATTTCACACTGACACGCCATAAAATGACCCACCCATGATTACGTTACAATGACCAGCGGCCGTTACTCCAGGACCCTGAAGGAGCTCAGAAAAGGGAGGTGAGGCTAAAAGGCTGTTGGTGTTGCTCTTTAAAAATTTCCAGGGCTGGACACGAATGTTTGACTATTCAGATTTTCATTTTTTCGGTAGGTATTTAGTTTTAAATTTTAGGATTTGGATACTCTTTTCTTTTTTGGGTGAAATGTAGGCTATCAATTACTTCAATCTATCAAAACTATCAAAAACTTTGATGACTCGAGGTTACTGTCTATAACGCAACTTTATTTATTTATTTTTTTGACCGCAATGCTGCCCCCTCAATGAAGCACTGGTGGACTATTTTGCCTCACAATGCCCTGCAGGAATCTCTCCCATGTGAATGGATAAAAAAAAAATAATGTAAATAGCCAAAATCTTCTCAAAACTATTGTAAAACATCTCAGACATCAGCCATTTTATGTAATAACTTTCTGTGAGGGAGCTTTTAGAGGTGGACATCAATCCAAAAAATATGTGACATCTGTGTTTTTCTGTTAGTCTGAGGTTATTCAAGATATCCACATAATATTGGTCTCAAAATGTTCAGGGGAGTCTAGAGGTCAAGAGTTTTAAACAATATGGCCACCTCATACCAATTAATCCCTTCTGACCAAATTGCATGAAATTTTAGACTCTTATACCAAACATAATTCTGAGAAAGCAAACCAGTTTGACACCAACTTTTCAGTAGCAGATTATGTAATATCCAAAAATCTATTTCTCAGCAACCACTTCTCCAGTTGAACTGAAACTCTGCATGTTACATCTGTGGTCTACTGAGGACAACTCAGTCATTGGATGAGTATGGCTGCTAATGGAGGCTTATAGTGCTTAGACCATTACTTTTTGGTGGTTGTATTTCTGTCAGTGCACAATGAAGGTTATGCAGCATTTGTTGTTTTTGCGAACCCTGTTATGTTAGCCGTTCATGACTGGCTCTTAGATAGCAGCTTGTGCAGCACCGCATTTTTAGAGGCATTTTAGATGCTGTTAGGTGTGTTTTCTCTCATTTGATGGCCATATCAGAGGTGTCAGCCAGTCAGCAGCGACATGTACATAAACCTTACTGTATTTAAAAGGCAGCACGCACAATGGATTCTGATAAAGTCATTTACTCATGCTGCTTGCTGTACACAACAGTTGATTATGTTACAAGATGTTTGTTGTAAGAAATGTATTGTAAAGACTTTGTAAACAAAGTCTGATTGGTCCTCCATAAAGTGGGGGTGGGGGCAGATAAGAAGAGTTAGTGTCCAGTGTGAATGCCACAAAAACATCTATAATGGGAAAGACATGTTTTGTGATTGAATGTACAAACAGATTCAGCAAGAATTCAGAGCTCAGTGCGTGAATCACTGCATTCCAAGGATTCAGTGGCGGCTCATTCATTCGCTGACTGTGTTTTACCTGCACAGATTTATAACATTACTAGCAGTGTTGGCTATGAGGAAAGTAGCCTATCCAACTTACAGTTTACAGATGAAAGTTACAATAATAATTTGCTTATGTTATAAGTAATAACACACAAATATTTGTACAAACCTGTCCACTTACAGCCAGAATATCCACTGGTGTACTTAAGAGAGTTTAACTTAATAAACTCTATAATCTTACTGTCTATACATTATAAACTCCACAGTGTTTATTATATATTTTTTCTCCAGTATGATTTTTCAGTATATCATTTATCAGTAAATACAGTTTATTAAAAGCTCAGTTCATCAGTCTCTGAGTGTTTCTATCAGCTACTCTACTCTTTTATGAAGATCCTGAAGATGCCATAACAGGATTAGTCCTGTGGAACTAAAGAGAACCCAACTGTAGCCTAATGGAGAGTCTGAGTCTGTATTAGCTCTGAGTACAGTGGTCATCTGTATACGGCTGAACTACAGCAGCTCAGAGTGATGGACCATTTACTTAGAGATCAGATTACTGTTCCACTTCAACACCGTCCACCTGAGAATGACCACACAGTTCTGGATCAATATTACACAGAGACATTTTATTATTATGGAGCTCAGATGAAGCTAAAATATGAGATTTACGTCTCCACAACGTCATTGTTTATTCAACACTCTGTTTCCATCACCCTGTATCACATCTCATCTGTATTAATAGACTTTGTTCACCTCAGTTAAATGTAAAATCATCTTTTATAACATTTAGGTGTTTTTGTTCGGCTTTTCTATTGACATTTTCTAATGTCTAATCTCAGAATTCCTGTACAAAGTGATAAAACCCTCTAGTGTGCAGTTCTGTGTGATGGACAATATGAGCTCTACAAAGATTAGTATCATACAATGACTGATTATGATAAATAAAGGGTGTGGAGCAGCAGAAGATGTAATTGTGTCAGTAGATTCCTGTGTCTACTTCAACTTCCTCTGTAATGATAAATATGGATTGGATTATTTTAATAAAAAAAAACATTAGTTAAAAGTATTTGCTGCTGTGTTAAAAACAAACACATTAGTCAACAAAGAGTAATTATACATGTTTTCACAGAGAGCAGCATCTCCAGTGTCCAGCTGTGTGTGGAGAGTAAAACCTCAGTGATGGAGCTTCATCACTCCAGCAGTGGAGGAAGAACCTCTGATTCAAAGTGAGTAACTTTATATCAGCTCTTAACCTGATTAAACAGAAAGAGGAAATCGTGACTTATGATCAGAATAAATGAGTCTTAGTGAAGAACATAATTACTCAGCATTTTAATCTCACTGTGGATGATCTTTTCTCAGAGTGAAGCGTGCAGGACCTCCAGAACCCAGCTGTGTGTCTATGAAGAGTAACCAGTCCATGGAGGACCCTTTTAGTTTCAGCAGAGGAGGTGAAGAACCCAGCTGTGTGTCTATGAAGAGTGACCAGTCTATGGAGGACCCTTTTAGTTTCAGCAGAGGAGGTGAAGAACCCAGCTGTGTGTCTATGAAGAGTGACCAGTCCATGGGGAACCCTCTTGAATTCAGCAGAAGAGGAGGAGAACCCAGCTGTGTGTCTATGAAGAGTGACTGGTCCATGATGTTACCAGCACAGTCCAGTGGAGGGAGACGAACCTCTGACTCGGGGTAAATAACTGCTAACAGTAAACAGCAGTTGTAAGAGTTTTTCACATATTTAATATTCAACAATGGTCAGCGCTTTCACACTGGCTGCAGATGCGAGGTGATGCTGCACTGAAGCGCTGCAGTGTTTAGAGAATAGACCAGGAGACGTTTTTTCCAAGTGCCACACGCGTCATGCAGCAAAATACATTGAAAAGTCCTGAAAATCAATGAAAATTAAACAGGAAACCACGGACAAACATAAAAATGCTATTTTTAATTAATTTAATTCATGACGAAATACTAGTTAAACATTCCGTGCTACTTCACGGCATGTGACACTTCATCATGGACAGCGTTCGTCATGATAAACAAACATACCGTGCACTTTTATGAATTGTATTTTTGTTGAGCAGAGTGATTGATGTGACCATTTCCATGTGGCCTGGAAAATGATAGTTACTACGCTCTGAAGTTTGAATACTGTATGTATGAAAGGCCAGATCACACTGCCACATCACTCACACCACACAGAGGTACCATGTGTGAATCAGGCCTAATTCTGTTCTGAAAGGGTACAAGTGTTTTCTACCACTTCGTATTTTAGTCGAATGATATTAGTATCATAATGTTTGTTATGTTTACCAGTCGGAAAACAAGGTCTCATGGGTTGTGTTAGCTAAGAGAACGCTAGCCAGCCTCGCTTCAGAGCACGTCAACATGCTCACGTTCCTGCACTCCAATTAAAGCTTTTGTAAACTATTGCTAAGAGTTATTTTGGACTGGAAAAAGTTATTTTTTATGTATGAAGCATTATGTAAACTGCTGGGCTTCCAGATCCAGCAAAGTTTTATATAGGATGGACTATTTTTTATGACTTCTGCAATTCAACAGCCCCCATGCTGGGGCAGAGGCAGCTATTTTGAGTTACATTTTTACACATTATCTTCATTTGAAAGCCTTCTTACACTTTAATTTGTATTATTAAATTAGTTTATTTCACTTTTATTAGGATTACATTTATTAATGTTACAAATGTATTTACTTAAGCTATCGGGCATAAGTTTTATATTCATGTTTCATGGGTCATTATTTTAATTTGCTATGGGAACTTATGTTAAGGCAGAGACTTGACAACAGTGCGACATTCACATGTAGGAAGCAGAGACACAGGAAGCAGACAGGAAGCAGAGGTGGAAGTCATGACAGAAATAATCATTGACTAATTGGCTAATCAAAAAATAATCAACAGATAAGTCGACTGCCAAAATAATCATTAGTTGCAGTTCCTCCAGTGTCCAGATCTGTGTGTAAGAAGAGTCATGGTCCTGCCTGAACATTCAGTCCTGTGACCCACAAAGAGTTAAACATTAAAGACTCTTATTTACCTTCCCAGCTAATGTATCACACACAGTCACTCTTCATAGACACTCAGGTGGGCACTGGATAAACTGCTGCCTGGTTTTGAGTCAGGACATCAGGCTATCACTGACCGCAGCAGAGGGGGAGGATGACCTGCTCTTAACCTGGAGTCTGTTTAACAAGTGGTGTAGTGTGTATGTAGTTCATGAAACACATGCATGTTTCATCACACTGTTTATTTATTTTTACACTGAATACACTCTACATGTCAATACATCAGGTTGTATGTTTATTTTCAAAACATGCCATTTTAATTGAATTATGAGGGTTTTTTACAGTCAGTTAATTTAAAGCAGAAGAATTGTTATGACTAACGGCTCCTTAAACCAGCACTAAATACTGTTTGGTCTTTCAGGTCTACAAGAAAGCCTAAATAAACCTGCTATGGTCACCACTAATTTCCTTCTTCTTAATCCTAACAAAACTGAGGTCCTACTACTTGGACCCAAAGCAGAGAGATCTCAACTCTCCAATTTGAACTAAATTTAGAGGCCATATGGTCATTCCAAGCACTACTGTAAAAAATCTAGAACCACATTCTTTCACTTGCGTAACAAGGCTAAACTACGCAATATTCTAGGCGTCAGCTGTCGTCATTACACTGGCTACCTGTTAAATTTCCTGTAGAGTATAAGATCTTTCTCTTAATATATAAATCATTAAATGGTCCCGCAGTATCTTAGTGAATATCCACATACATACGCTCCGCTCACAAAATAACGGCTTGCTGACAGTTCCTAGAATTAGAAAAAACACAGCAGGGGGTCAAGCATTTTCCTACGTAGCCCCAAAATTGTGAGATCATCTCCCAACCTCTGTTCGGGACTCTCTACATTTAAAACTAGACTCAAAACGTTTCTGTTTGCACAAGCATTTGTTGCACTGTTAACTACCTAATATCTCTCCATAAACAGACCTGTCCTGTTAATCAATTTCTCTCTCTCTCTCTCTCTTTCTATATATATATATATATATATATATATATATATATATATATATATATATCGCCTTCCCTTTATTTGAGCCCCTGAGCGACATTTGCCTGAGTCGCCACATGGGAGCCGTTTTGACCACCATGGAGTTTCATGCTGTGCAATGCTGTGGAAACCTCACCCTCATGAACTGACCCTCCTGAAGCTGCTGCTGCTGCATAAACTAAAACTAATCTAATTAACCATTGCTCAACTTGTTTTTCCCATTCTGTATTATAATATTTTATTCTAATGCTGTTTGCTCTCCGGTGTCGACCAGAGGAGGATGGGTTCCCTTTTTGAGTCTTGGTTCCTCTCAAGGTTTCTTCCTTTTGCTCTCAGGGAGTTTTTCTTTGCCACTGTCGCCATTGGTGACGCTCATGGGGGCTTGGACCCGGATTTTTCTGTAAAGCTGCTTTGTGACAACACCTGCTATAAAAAGCACAATATAAATAAACTTTGACTTTGACTATACATTATTGGGATTTAAAGAAACGTATGTTAATCAATAATTCATAACAGTGTTAATTAATCAAACTTTTTTATTTGATGATGTTTATTGTGACAAAAAAACAATTTCCCAGTAGAGACATTTTTAATGTTTTAAAAGAACTTATTTATTAATTAATGCAGTAACTTAATTTGATTTATGCTTTATTTTTATTTGTATTATTATTATAACAATAATAATAATAATAATATCACTTTCAACATGATCGCAAACATTGTGATGAGGAGCTTTTACAAACAGGTCAGTTATTTTCACTGTACACTGAGATTTATGTTATTAAGATGCCTGTACTGTCTCATTGGCTAACTTAGTGAGCAGAATAGAGACCCAAACAGAGCCACACGCCTCAGTACAGGTTTGATTCTGTTTGATTCTGATTGACTGCTGCTCAGATCACAATGTGTGTTAGTGAATCTTTAACTATTAATAACCAGTTCTATAATATTTAAAACCAAGTTTAACATAAATTCATGTTATTTAACCTCAGTTATTATTAATTAATATACATTATATTACCACATACAAACTACAAAGATACTGTTTGTTTGTCAGCTGAAGAGCTGCTGCTGGCTTCATTTCAGTCCAAGAGAAGCTTTACTGCCTAGTTATTGCTACCTAATTTTTACTGCATGGACTTTAATAACTATTCATTTACTGAAAGTGTTAGAAGTCTTAAATGCATTCTTCAAACTTAATGCTGTCAAAGTGTTTACCATGTGAAATGTATCTGAATGCATCCATTCTGAATATGTAATTTTACACAACTGAAACTATAGTGTTTACATTTAGAGAAAAGATTCACTTGAACTTTATTAATATACTCTTATTTACTGTTATTATGCTTAATTGAAGAACATGTAAATAAGCTTTGTTTTATATTAAATATAATTGCTGATTCTAGATAAAGCCATCCAAATAAGTTATTGTTTTACATTCTTATAAACTACTACAAACCCAAAGTTTCTTTGTTTCTTTTGTTTAACAAAATATCTCAAATCTAATTAAATAAATTATTACAAAACATTTATGGGTGTTTGTGTTAATGATGTTTGTGTTACTGTGTTTGGCCCTGATTAGGCAGCACTCCACACAAACAGCACTGCAGATAAACACTCTGGCAGATATTCACCAACCAGTGGATGACGTCCATCACAGAGTCTTAGAGAGACACAAAACCAGCATGAAGAACAAGTACGAGAGCTTATTTGAGGGAATCAGAACAGAAGAGAATAAAACCCTCCTGAACAGGATTTACACACAGCTCTACATCATAGAGGGAGAGAGTGAAGGAGTGAATGAAGAACATGAGGTTCTACAGATGGAGAAAACATCCAGGAGACACTTACAAGACTCTCCAATCAACTGCTTAGACATCTTTAAACCTCTACAAGGTCCTGAAGGAAAAACACAAGAAGAGAACATTAGAGCTGTGGAGGCTGACAGTCTCAGACACAAAGAAAGAAAAGAAGATAACAGACCAAAAGAGCCAGAGCTCAGAAGTGTTCTGACTAAAGGCATCGCTGGAATTGGAAAAACTGTCTCTGTGCAGAAGTTCATTCTGGACTGGGCTGAAGGAAAAGCCAATCAGGATGTAGAGCTCATGTTTGTGCTTCCGTTCCGGGAGCTGAACCTGATTAAAGATGATCAATACAGTCTTCATGGACTTCTGTGTGACTTCCATCCTGAGCTCAAAGATCTGGACCCAGAGATTTATGATCAGCTCAAAGCTGTGTTTGTATTTGATGGTCTGGATGAAAGTAGAATTCCACTGAACTTTAAACAGTGTAAGAAAGTATCTGACATCACCATGACATCATCAGTGGGTGTGTTGATGACAAACCTCATCAAAGGAGAGCTGCTTCCCTCTGCTCTGATCTGGATAACCTCCCGACCAGCAGCAGCCAATCAGATCCCTCCTAAATACATCAAGCGTGTGACAGAAATTCAGGGATTCAGTGACCCACAGAAGGAGGAGTACTTCAGGAAGAGGATCAGTGATGAAGACCAAGCCAAGATAATCATCTCCCACATTAAGACAGCGAGGAGCCTCCACATCATGTGCCACATTCCAGTCTTCTGCTGGATCTCAGCCACTGTTCTTCAGCAAATCATCCAACAGCGTCACACAGAAATCCCTAAAACTCTGACTGAAATGTACTCACATTTCCTGCTTACTCAGACAAACATGAAGAATGAGAAGTATGAGGAGAAAGATGAGAGAGACCCAAAGAACCTGCTGGAGTCCAACAGAACCATTCTTCTGAAACTGGCTGAACTGGCTTTCAAACAGCTGATGAAGGGCAATGTGATGTTCTATGAAGAGGACCTGAGGGAGAGCAGCATTGATGTCACTGAGGCCTCAGTGTATTCTGGGATTTTCACTGAGATCTTTAGGGAGGAATGTGTGCTTCACCAGAGGAAGGTCTACTGCTTTGTTCATTTGAGCTTTCAGGAGTTCCTGGCTGCTGTTTATGTGTTTGACTGCTATGAGAGCAAAAACATGAAGGAACTGCAGATATTTAACCCACTGTACAGTGAGAGGTCTGAGGATGTTCCTCTGGATGAGGTTCTGAAAAGAGCAGTGAATAAAGCTGTACATAGTAAGAATGGACACCTGGATCTTTTCCTCCGTTTCCTGCTGGGCATCTCACTGGAGTCCAATCAGAGACTCTTACAGGGTCTACTGACCCCAACACAGAGCAGCTCAGAGAGAACCAGACAGCACATCAAGAGATTAATCAAAGGAGAAGGTAAACAATATCACATCTCCACTGAGAGATCCATCAATCTGTTCCTCTGTCTGTCTGAAATGAATGACCAGTCTCTCTCCAGAGAGATTCAGGAGTATCTAAACTCAGAGAGACACTCATGGGTGAAGCTCTCTCCTGGACAGTGTTCAGCACTAGCCTGCATGCTTCTGACCTCAGAGGAGGTTCTGGATGAGCTAGACCTGAAGAAATACAACACATCAGAGGAGGGTTATAGGAGACTGATCCCAGCTCTGACTGTCTGCAGAAAAGCTCAGTGAGTGTTACATCTACATTAATACAGCAGATCAATATTGGATTATTGATGATTGAAGGCTGAACACATTAGAGCTTCAGTTCAGACAATGAAAAATAAATTTTAGTTATTATAGTTTTAGTTATTATGAAGAGCTGAAGGTTCACTGCTTAGCCACTTTAATAGAAACCCCTATTTTTGGAGTTATGACTGATTGTTATATTGTTAGTATATACTGTGGTACACTGTGATATTGACATGTGAAATAACTCTTCAGTTTTTGGAACAATAAGCATGGAATTATTCAGTTTATTAATTATAACATTAAATATACACTGTAAATATTTGAACATTTTTAAAAAATATATAACTGAGTAAATCTTGAAGAAGCAGTGTTAAACAGTAGCTTATTTGGATGCCATCATCTAGAATAAATAATATAAAACAAGGCTCATTTACATGTCCTTCAGTTAAACATATTAACAGTGAATAGAATTCTTAAATAAAGTTCAAGTGATGTGAAGTTTGGCTCTAGTTTTATAGTGTTATAGTGTTAGGGGAGGGGTCACACTAAGTGTGGCTCTAGTTTTATAGCGTTATAGTGTTAGGGGAGGGGTGACGCTAAGTGTGGCTCTAGTGTTATAGTGTTAGGGGAGGGGTCACGCTAAGTATGGCTCTAGTGTTATAGTGTTAGGTGAGGGGTCACGCTAAGTATGGCTCTAGTTTTTATAGCACTATAGTGTTAGGGGAGGGGTCACGCTAAGTGTGGCTCTAGTTTTATAGCATTATAGTGTTAGGGGAGGGGTCACGCTAAGTATGGCTCTAGTTTTATAGTGTTAGGGGAGGGGTCACGCTAAGTATGGCTCTAGTTTTATAGTGTTATAGTGTTAGGGGAGGGGTGACGCTAAGTGTGGCTCTAGTGTTATAGTGTTAGGGGAGGGGTCACGCTAAGTATGGCTCTAGTTTTATAGTGTTATAGTGTTAGGGGAGGGGTGACGCTAAGTATGGCTCTAGTGTTATAGTGTTAGGTGAGGGGTCACGCTAAGTATGGCTCTAGTGTTATAGTGTTAGGTGAGGGGTCACGCTAAGTATGGCTCTAGTTTTTATAGTGTTATAGTGTTAGGGGAGGGGTCACACTAAGTATGGCTCTAGTTTTATAGTGTTAGGGGAAGGGTCACGCTAAGTATGGCTCTAGTTTTATAGTGTTAGGGGAGGGGTCACGCTAAATATGGCTCTAGTTTTATAGTGTTATAGTGTTAGGGGAGGGGTGACGCTAAGTGTGGCTCTAGTGTTATAGTGTTAGGGGAGGGGTGACGCTAAGTGTGGCTCTAGTGTTATAGTGTTAAGGGAGGGGTCACGCTAAGTATGGCTCTAGTTTTTATAGCACTATAGTGTTAGGGGAGGGGTCACACTAAGTATGGCTCTAGTTTTATAGCGTTATAGTGTTAGGGGAGGGGTCACACTAAGTATGGCTCTAGTTTTTATAGTGTTATAGTGTTAGGGGAGGGGTCACGCTAAGTATGGCTCTAGTTTTATAGTGTTAGGGGAGGGGTTACGCTAAGTATGGCTCTAGTGTTATAGTGTTAGGGAGGGGTCACACTAAGTATGGCTCTAGTTTTTATAGTGTTATAGTGTTAGGGGAGGGGTCACACTAAGTACGGCTCTAGTTTTATAGTGTCAGGGGAGGGGTTACACCAAGTATGGCTCTAGTTTTATAGTGTTATAGTGTTAGGGGAGGAGTCACACTAAGTATGGCTCTAGTTTTATAGCGTTATAGTGTTAGGGGAGGGGTCACGCTAAGTATAGCTGTAGTTTTTATACCGTTGTCGTTTTTGAGGTGGGGTCATGCTGTGTGTGCTGCTAAACCAGATACTGAAACTTTTTATGGACAACAGTCTCAGTTATTTATAACTGCTGAAATAAAGAATGTAAGTTATATAGTTATATGACTGTATAACATATATAATTTTTTAAACTTGTGTTCATTCATTTATTTGCATCTAATTTCCATAATAAAATTATTTCAAATTTATTGATAAGTGGTTATTTTGGGTAGAATTTATTTGGCTGAGAAATTATTCTTTGTGAAAAACTCCTTGAACAGAATTTTGAAAACTAAACAGAAACACAAGCAACAAGTATTGTCAGTTGTGAAGTAGGTATTTCTAATAAAGTGGACAGTGAGCATCAGTAATCCCCCTTTCTAAATAAACTTGGGGGAGCAGGTACTCCATATGTACATATGTGTAACCCAGACTCCCTCACAGCTGTGTTGAATGAGACAGAACCACAGTGGAATCTGCAGTGGTTTATTCTGTACAGAAGTTTTCACAGAGAAATGGACAGACAGCACTAGACCAGTCAAAGTCAAGCCAAAGTTTATTTATATAGAGCTTTTTACAGCAGGTGTTCTCACAAAGTAGCTTTACAGAAAAATCTGGGTCCATGAGCGTCGCCAATGGCAACAGTGGGAAGCAAAAACTTCCTAAGAGCAAGAGGAAGAAACCTTGAGAGGAACCATGACTCAAAAGGGGAACCCATCCTCCTATGGTCAACACCGGATAGCAAACAGTGTTAGTATAAAATATTCAAATACAAAACGGGAAAAACAGGTGGATCAATGGTTAATTAGATAGATTGAGTTTATGCATCAGCAGCAGCATCAGGTGGGTCAATTTATGAGGGTGAGGTTTGCACAGCGTTGTACAGCGTGAAGCTCCATGGTGGTTGAAACTCTGGTGGTGACTCTAGCAGCTCTGGTTGCTCCCATGTGGCGACTCAGGCAAAAAAAAGGGGGAGGAGAGAGAGAGAGAGAGAGAGAGAGAGAGAGAGAGAGAGAGAGAGATAGACTGATTTCAGAGAGAGAGATTGATTTCAGAGAGAGAGAGAGAGAGAGATTGATTTAAGAGAGAGAGACTGATTTCAGAGAGAGTGAGAGAGAGATTGATTTCAGAGAGATTGATTTCAGAGAGAGAAAGAAAGAAAGAGATTTCAGAGAGAGAGAGAGAGAGAGATTGATTAGCAGGACAGACAGGTATATGTTGTATATTGTCAAGATTTATTGCTTGTAAATTCTGGAGAATAATTAATTCTGTGGGGCCATTTAATGATTTATACATTAAGAAAAGAATCTTCTACTCTACAGGAAATTTAACAGGTAGCCAGTGTAATGACCACAGGATTGGGAATATATGGTCAAATTTTTGGTCCTTGTAAGCTTCCAGCTAAAATGGTGTTACCGTAGTCCAGACTGGATGTTATGAAGGCACCAGCTTTTCTGCATCGTTTAGGTCTAGAATATTGCGTAGTTTAGTGATGTTACACAAGTGAAAGAATGCGGTTCTAACAATGTTGCAAATGTGTATAAAAAGAGAGACGGGAATCAAAGACGACGCCTGGATTTTTTACAGTAGTGCTTGGAATGACCGTATGGCCTCTAAATTTAGTTCAGATTTGGAGAGTTGAGATCTCTCTGCTTTGGGTCCAAGTAGTAGGACCTCAGTTTTGTTAGGATTAAGAAGAAGGAAATTGTTGGTCATCCAGCTTTTGATATTTTAACACATTCTTCAAGATTATTTAGATTCAGAGCCTCATTTGGTTTAGCAGGTATGTAGAGCTGAGTGTCGTCAGCATAGCAGTGAAAACTAACACTGAACCTGTGAATTATAGTCATCACACTGCAGATCTACCTCATACATCAGTGTGGAAAAGAAAAAAGGATGGACTGATGCTGCTTTGTTATTTTACACTCCAATCGCCCAGCCAGTACGACCACTCTTTCAAAATAAAAGTCTCTTACAGCTCATTGATAAAGTGGTGAATTAAGTGCAGCAAACACTAAACATGTATTATGTGGTATTAATTTATATTCACATTAGTAAAAATCTAGAGATACATTCCAGTCAGTGTCAGTTCTGCTACATATAGTCCTGTTGGTCAAACTGCTGTTTCTGATGCTCATTACTGTCCACTCTAATCCACAGAGGGACTGTGTGCCTGCAGGTTTTTCATTTTCACCAAGCAGGAGCTGAACTGATGTCCTCCTTTGTTCTACTAGTTTTAGTCTTCAAACATCTGATCAAGGGGGTGTTTTACACAGCAGGATTTCTCAGCTAGTCTGATAACTTAAACTCACAGTAAACACTGTCCAATCAAAGGAGAGCTAAGGGACATTCCTATTGGACAGTTCTCACATTGGGCTTGAGTTCAGGGGTGATCCTGCTTAGTTGGACTGAAAACCTACAGCTACACTGGCCCTTTATAGAGAAGACTTAACATCCTTACTGTAAGGCTAAGATAACCTGAACTGTAATCCTTAAAGCCTTGATGTCTGTCTGCAGCTTTTATTAGTTATTGTTTAAAAAATACATTTGGTGTGAAGAGTCAGTGTTATGAAAATAATGTTTTTCATTTGATATTGTGGTTTTGAAAACAGTTTCAAATATCAAAAGTTTTTAAATTATTGTATCAAAGTTTAAAAATCCAATATTTTGACAGAACTCAGAGAATTCATGCACAGTGACAGTCTTGTATGTCTCATTTCAGCAGTGCTTTGGATTATTTTAAACTAGACTGTGGTGTAATGAGACTCTCTTTGCAGATACAGTTCTATACAAAAGTCTAGGCACCCCTGGCCAAATTACAAACCCAATTCCATAAAAAATATACAGAAAGCAGTGATGAGTGAGTTCTGTTTGAGCTGTTATATTGAAAACAGCCCCGAAGCGTTATTTTACCTCATGTTTTACCTTCTGAACTTTATTTAAATTTGTTAAAAAAAGATGGGACACAAGCAGGTTTATCACTTTACTACATCACCTTTCCTTTTACTTGCATAAATAATTGTATGTGGACTATACAACTTATACCAGTCTTCAGCTGTGCAGTCGTGTGAAGCCTTTATTGTTGTATTTTGCTCTTCATAATATGCCACACATTTTCAGTAAGAGATGGCAGGCCAGTCTAGAACCCTCACTCTCTGATTATGCAGTCATGCTGTTTTAATACAATTTGCTGATGCATTTTTGGCTGCGTGGTCTAGGCCTGTCCTGAATGCTCCTTTTATACAGAGCATGTTTACATCTCCTCTTTTAAAATGTTTTCAGAACATTTAACAATATTCAGTGTTAATTCGCCCGTCCATACGTTTAGAATGTGTAGCGTGTATCAGTTTCAGAATGAGCTTATATTTACAAAAGACAATGAAGTTGATAAGATAAAACTTTAAGGTTGTGTCTAAAAACCTAGCGAGCTCTCTTAGTAGCTGCTGTCTACATAGGCAGCTGTTTAAATAGGCAGCGTTCTAACTGTCACTGAACCTGAAGACAGATAAATGAGACGCTCTAGTCACACAGTGATGACGTTGCCACTTGTTCCCGCCCACTGCAAACGACCAGTGTTTACTTACCTCAGCTGTCATGTGATGCTATTGAACAGTTAAAAAAGGTAAACTTTCCTCTAAGCACTTTGGGGAGAAAAAACAGCAGTAAACCCTTTTATCCACTTCATATATGGTTCATTAATCATCTAACTATTTCATTTAGTCCACCTCCTTCTATCTACACTCATTGTCCACTTTACCAGCTCCACTGACCGTATAGTTTCACTCTTTAGTTCTACAGTTACACACTGTTGTCCATCTGTTTCTCTACTTTTTTAGCCTCCTTTCTCATGAAATGAGGTGAATTCTCCCAGCATCCAAAAAGCGAAGAATTACGAATCATGTAAAAGGTTCTGTGAGGCTGGGGAATCATGCAGCTTTCTGATGTGTAGTTTCTGCTATAGATGCTGCCATGTTTGAATTAAAGCTCCTGGAGAACCTGTGCAGCTGCAGGCTGTATGTGATTATCAGGCAAAGATTTGGATGTTTTTATAGGCTTGTCCTGCAACAGTGCAGGGTCCTTCACACAGGACTCCCTACCAGCAGGCAGTGTGATCCTTAGTGATGGTTGTTAATTCCACTCCTGGACAGTGGAGACTTCAGATGCAAACAGAAGATTTAGAGGAGGGAATCATTTTAACTAGCTCAGTTTGTTAAAGTTTAACGATTCCAGTCTCTCTGCAGTAGTTACAGTATTTTCAAGATCTGGATTGGCTTTGTAAGGTAGCAGGTTTGTAGAGTTTAACTGTGCTGCTGTAGGCTGATGGCATCTGGGGTTCAGTAGCTGTTTGGTTCTTAGTCAATTTAGAATTTGTGCTAAATAATAATCTAGAATTATTCTTATTGTTGTCTATGAGAGAGGAGAGAGGCTGAGTGTGCTGCAGTAAGTGCTCGTCTATAGTCTATAAGGCTATAATTCCTCCAGGCGGATTGGAACACTTCCAGTTTAGTCAGACGTCATTTTTGCTCTAGTTGTCTGACAGTCTGTTTTAAAGCTCGAGTGTGATCATTATACCACGGTCATAATATCTAATTCGGTAGGGTTAGATTGACAGCTAATAGAAGCTGATAACTGTGGGAGGTTTCTGATAAAGCTACCAGCTGTGGAGGAAGTTATCATCTGCTTAACACGATAGCTGGTGTCCTATTGTATATGCAGAACAGGGCTGCAGGTTTTCATGGATATTTGTTTTTCCTGATTAAGGGGAATCAGCTGAGCTCCTGCTTGTTTCCAATAAAAACCTGCAGCTACATCCGCCCTTTGTGGATAAGATTGAACACCCCTGATCTAACTGGTGAACCAGCACCCTGACTTTCTTACTTACAGCTTCTCCTTCTCTATTTATGATCCTGTATAAAGGTTTTGATCGCTGATCTGGTCCCTGAAAGAGTGGCAAATGTTCTGTCAATAGATAGATAGATAGATATAAATAGAATGAATAAATAGAAAGTAGAGATAAATACTAAAATCAAATATGTTAAAACAATAAAAGTAATGTGCGGTACAAAAATACAAAGTTATTGCATAAATACTATGCAGTTGACAATGCAGTGGTGCCTGTCCCTCCAGTGAATGAACAAGTGATTATGGACTGTAGCAATAAATGTCAACAGTTGTGCAATATGACATTTATGGATGCATAAACAAAGTAGCAGTGCAATATGAAATAAGACTAAATGTATAATAAAAGTGGCAGTGCATAGTAATGTGAGTGGAGAGATGTAATGTAGTGTCCAGCTACTGTCCTGCCACTGGCTCAGTGTACAGTAATGTCCACAGTGAGGAATCTCATAATTAGGTCTATGAGGACATAACCTGATCATGTCTAAGTGAAAAGAATTTACTGCAACATGAAAAAGTTTGACACCTTGTCACAAATCTCACGAGCTCTGGTGAGGAAATGGACTCGACCTCCCAGAATCCTTTGGGAGGTCACATGACTTCGACATCCCCTTTGCACTCAGCCACGCACACAGACTCTATCTCCCAGAATCCTCAGGGAGATCAGCTGACTCCTGAACTCTCCTCACGCTCCTATCAGTGTTCTAGATCACCTGAATACTAATGTGTGACACCTGTGTGTTTGATCATATGACATCCTTAGCTTAACTTATAAGCCTGGGCTTTAGCCATAGACAGTTGTGAGGTATTGTTTCGATTACGAACTACTGAGCATTATATCTCTATTATATATTTCTAAAGTTAAAGACAAGTAGAATATGGAGAGCAAAGTAATTTTAATAAATTTCCCCTGATTACACTATTTGCTATATTTATTCTGACTTTTACAGACTAGCTGGGTGTAGTCTCACCACAAATTCCTGTGAGAATCTATCATCAGCTGTACAGTCTGTTAACTCATCTCTGAAAGAGCTAGACCTGAGCAACAATGACCTTCAGGATTCAGGCATAAAGCTGCTCTTCGCTGGACTGAAGAACTCGCACTGTAAACTGGAGACACTCAGGTGAACTGTGTTTTTTTTAAATAAAAGAGATAAGCCAGTTTAAACTGCAATCTTACAATAATAGATTTATATGCAATTTTAATATTCATTTCACATAAATTTAAACTTCTGCTGAATCTCATTCTCTAGCTATCCTTGAAATACACTGCTCAAAAAAATAAAGGGAACACTCAAATAACACATCCTAGATCTGAGTGAATGAAATATTCTCATTGAATACTTTGTTCTGTACAAAGTTGAATGTGCTGACAACAACATCACACAAAAATCATCAATGGAAATCAAATTTATTAACCAATGGAGGCCTGGATTTGGAGTCACACACAAAATTAAAGTGGAAAAACACACTACAGGCTGATCCAACTTTGATGTAATGTCCTTAAAACAAGTCAAAATGAGGCCCAGTATTGTGTGTGGCCTCCACGTGCCTGTATGACCTCCCTACAATGCCTGGGCATGCTCCTGATGAGGTGGCAGATGGTCTCCTGAGGGATCTCCTCCCAGACCTGGACTAAAGCATCCGCCAACTCCTGGACAATCTGTGGTGCAACGTGACGTTGGTGGATGGAGCGAGACATGATGTCCCAGATGTGCTCAATCGGATTCAGGTCTGGGGAACGGGCGGGCCAGTCCATAGCTTCAATGCCATCATCTTGCAGGAACTGCTGACACACTCCAGCCACATGAGGTCTAGCATTGTCCTGCATTAGGAGGAACCCAGGGCCAACTGCACCAGCATATGGTCTCACAAGGGGTCTGAGGATCTCATCTCGGTACCTAATGGCAGTCAGGCTACCTCTGGCGAGCACATGGAGGGCTGTGTGGCCCTCCAAAGAAATGCCACCCCACACCATTACTGACCCACTGCCAAACCGGTCGTGCTGAAGGATGTTGCAGGCAGCAGATCGCTCTGCATGGCATCTCCAGACTCTGTCACGTCTGTCACATATGCTCAGTGTGAACCTGCTTTCATCTGTGAAGAGCACAGGGCGCCAGTGGCGAATTTGCCAATCCTGGTGTTCTCTGGCAAATGCCAAGCGTCCTGCACGGTGTTGGGCTGTGAGCACAACCCCCATCTGTGGACGTCGGGCCCTCATACCATCCTCATGGAGTCGGTTTCTAACCATTTGTGCAGACACATGCACATTTGTGGCCTGCTGGAGATCATTTTGCAGGGCTCTGGCAGTGCTCATCCTGTTCCTCCTTGCACAAAGGCGGAGGTAGCGGTCCTGCTGCTGGGTTGCTGCCCTCCTATGGCCTCCTCCACGTCTCCTGGTGTACTGGCCTGTCTCCTGGTAGTGCCTCCAGGCTCTGGACACTACGCTGACAGACACAGCAAACCTTCTTGCCACAGCTCGCATTGATGTGCCATCCTGGATGAGCTGCACTACCTGAGCCACTTGTGTGGGTTGTAGAGTCCGTCTCATGCTACCACGAGTGTGAAAGCACCACCAACATTCAAAAGTGACCAAAACATCAGCCAGAAAGCATAGATACTGAGAAGTGGTCTGTGGTCCCCACCTGCAGAACCACTCCTTTATTGAGTGTGTCTTGCTAATCACCAATGATTTCCACCTGTTGTCTATTCCATTTGCACAACAGCATGTGAAATTGATTGTCAATCAGTGTTGCTTCCTAAGTGGACAGTTTGATTTCACAGAAGTTTGATTTGCTTGGAGTTATATTGTGTTGTTTAAGTGTTCCCTTTATTTTTTTGAGCAGTGTATAAACACACACTAAAAGTGTAGTACACTGCCAAAAAAACATATTTTTTTTCTATTTATTCTGAAATGCTTCTTTCTGTATATTGCAAGATCTTTTCTAAGTTTAATGTTATCATATATTGGTCGCATTTTGTGGCAGTTAACTTTCTGTGGTCCTAAACAATCCTAAGCCTCTACTTAGAGGGGAAAAAACAATGGATGTGTTTTCTGTTTTAAATGGGATCACATGGATGAGTAATCAAGCTATGAATATCTTTCTTTCTGAAAGACAAAGTAGAATGCAGAGAGTAAAGTAATTCTATAACAGTTCCCCTGATTACACCATGTACTATATTTATTCTGACTTTTACAGACTAGCCAGATGTGGTCTCACCACAAGTTCCCTTGAGAATCTTTCATCAGCTCTACAATCTGTAAACTCATCTCTGAAAGAGCTAGACCTGAGTAACAATGACCTTCAGGATTCAGGCATGGAGCTGCTCTCTGTTGGACTGAAGAACTCGCACTGTAAACTGGAGATACTCAGGTATACTTTGTGTGAATTAAATGTTTCATAAGAAAATGACAGCATATAATAAATGGTAACCTTACAATAACATATTCGGGTAATTTTAATATTCATTTCACATGGTTTTATACTTCTACTGAATCTCTTTCTCTTGTCTTCCCTGAAATATTAAAACACATTAACAGTATAATGTGCTACCGAAAAACATGGTATTCTTTTTCTCTTTAATTATTCAAAAATGTTTTTTAAGTATATTGCAAGATCTGTTCTAAGTTTAATTATATCATATATTGACTGTATTGTGGCAGTTAACTTTCTATGCCACTAAACAGGTAACTTCTGCTTAGAGAGAAAAAATATAAGCTATGTTTTCTGTTGTAAATGGGATTTCATGGATGAATAATCAAGCTATGAATATCTCGTATACTTCTTTCTGAAAGACAAAGTAGAATGCAAAGAGTAAAGTAATCCTATTACAGTTCCCCTGATTACACCGTGTACTATATTCTGACTTTTGCAGACTAGATAGGTGTGGTCTCACCACAAGTTCCTGTGAGAATCTTTCATCAGCTCTACAATTTGTAAACTCATCTCTGAAAGAGCTAGACCTGAGTAACAATGACCTTCAGGATTCAGGTGTGGAGCTGCTCTCTGTTGGACTGAAGAACTCGCACTGTAAACTAAAGATACTCAGGTGAACTTTGTGTATTTTTTTTAATGACAGGCTATCATAATATATGGAAACCTTATAATGATACATTTATGTGTAATTTTAAAATTCATTTCACATGGTTTTATACTTCTACTGAATCTCTTTCTCTAGCCATCCTTGAAATATAAAAACACACTAAAAGTATGATGTGCTGCCATAAAACAAGATATTCTTTTTTTCTTAATCTATTCAGAAATGCTTCTTTCAGTATATTGCAAGATCTGTTCTAAGTTTAACTATATCATATATTGTTTGGCAGTTAACATTTTATGCCACTAAGCAGGTAGCTTCTACTTAGAGAGGAAAAATATAAGTCGTGTTTTTTTGTTGTAAATGGGATCACACGGATAAATAATCAAGCTATGAATATCTCGTATACTTCTTTCTGAAAGACAAAGTAGAATGCAAAGAGTAAAGTAATTCTATTACAGTTCTTCTGATTACACCGTGTACAATATTCTGACTTTTGCAGACTAGATAGGTGTGGTCTCACCACAAGTTCCTGTGAGAATCTTTCATCCACTCTACAATCTGAAAGCTTGTCTCTGGCAGAGCTAGACCTGAGTAACAATGACCTTCAGGATTCAGGTGTGGAGCTGCTCTTTGCTGGACTGAAGAACTCGCACTGTAAACTGGAGATACTCAGGTGAACTTTATGTGAATTAAATGTTTCATAAGAAAATGATAGGATATAATAAATGGTAACCTAACAATAACAGATTTGTGTAATTTTAATATTCATTTCACATGGTTTTATACTTCTACTTAATCTCTTTCTCCAGCCTTCCCTAAAATATTAAAACACATTAACAGTATAATGTGCTACCGAAAAACATGATATTCTTTTTCTCTTTAATTATTCAAAAATGTTTTTTTTTAAGTATATTGCAAGATCTTTTCTAAGTTTAATTATATCATATATTGACTGTATTGTGGCAGTTAACTTTCTATGCCACTAAACAGGTAACTTCTGCTTAGAGAGAAAAAAAATAAGCTATGTTTTCTGTTGTAAATGGGATTTCATGGATGAATAATCAAGCTATGAATATCTCGTATACTTCTTTCTGAAAGACAAAGTAGAATACAGAGAGTACAGTATTCTATTACAGTTCTCCTGATTACACCATGTACTATATTTTGACTTTTACAGACTAGACAGGTGTGGTCTCACCACAAGTTCCCTTGAGAATCTTTCATCAGCTCTACAATCTGTAAACTCGTCTCTGAAAGAGCTAGACCTGAGTAACAATGACCTTCTGGATTCAGGCGTGGAGCTGCTCTCTGTTGGACTGAAGAACTCGCACTGTAAACTGGAGATACTCAGGTAAACTTTGTGTGAATTAAATGTTTCATAAGAAAATGACAGCATATAATAAATGGTAACCTTACAATAACAGATTTGTGTAATTTTAATATTCATTTCACATGGTTTTATACTTCTACTGAATCTCTTTCTCCAGCCTTCCCTAAAATAACACATTAAAAGTATAATGTGCTACCGAAAAACATGGTATTCTTTTTCTCTTTAATTATTCAAAAATGTTTTTTTATGTATATTGCAAGATCTGTTCTAAGTTTAATTATATCATATATTGGATGTATTGTCATGGCAGTTAACTTTCTATGCCACTAAACAGGTAACTTCTGCTTAGAGAGAAAAAAAATAAGCTATGTTTTCTGTTGTAAATGGGATCACATGGATGAATAATCAAGCTATGAATATCTCATATACTTCTTTCTGAAAGACAAAGTAGAATGCAGAGAGTACAGTAATTCTATTACAGTTCTCCTGATTACACTGTGTATTATATTTTGACTTTTACAGACTATACAGGTCTCACCACAAGTTCCTGTGAGAATCTTTCATCAGCTCTACAAACTGTAAACTCGTCTCTGAAAGAGCTAGACCTGAGTAAAAATGACCTTCAGGATTCAGGTGTGGAGCTGCTCTCTGCTGGACTGAAGAACTCGCACTGTAAACTGGAGATACTCAGGTGAACTTTCTGTAAATTAATTCTTGAATTGAAATAAGCTGATAAGGCACAATAAAATGTAAACATAAAATACTAACAGAATTAATTGGGATTTTGAAATTCTGTCACTCTAACCTGAACAATAATATAAACATAAACAAAAATGTTGTAGTATGTTATCTCTTTCTCTCTCTCTACCACGGTGTGACAAACTTGCTGTACAGAGTCAAACAAAGGCAGAATCATTCTCTCAGAAGCAGCTCTGTGTGTGTGTGTGTGGAGGGGAAGGGGGAGAGAGTGGGAGAGAGAGGGAGAGAAGGGAGAACATGACGGAATGTAGTGACAGAGATCCGGAGATATTTCAGCCTTCTAAGAAGACCAAGTCTGACGTTTGGTCATATTTTGGGTTTTATAAGAAAGCAGAAGGAAAGTTAAATGAAGATGACCACCCTGTCTGCAGAACATGCCGAAAGAAAATAGCGGCAAAAGGGGGCAACACATCGTCTTCGCGACCACCACCTGCTACTTTTTAGAGAATGCAAGGTTAACTTTAACGTAGAAGTCTGTGGGGACTTGGAAATAGAAGAAATGTCATGGTTTGTGTGGTTTAACTTAGGCTTATTGTTTGTTAAAAATATAAAATGAAGCTTTTAGCATAAAAAAAAAGCAATCGGTGAATCAACTGTGAATCGAAGCTAAAGCTTTTAACACATATTTCTGTGGAGCAGTGTCTCCAAAATGAGCTCTGAGTTAACAGTCACACAAGCTCTGGAACGAGACGCTGCAGAAGTTCAATCTGCACAGTTCCCTTTTCTTGTCTCGCTTGCAGTGTTTACTTTCTGAGAAAATAATAACACTGTCTCAAATCACTCAATCTCCCCTACATAGTGCGCTACTTTTCAAACACAATCATCATTAACAAGCAGTTGAGTTTTAAATATGGAATTTGTAACCTATTGTTATTGTTGATTATAGATGACTTGAACATTTCATGCACTCTTTGGGTGAAGGATTTGCTATTTCATGATCTACGAAGTGCACTACATAGGGAAGATAGTGTGCTTTGAGACAGGACCTTGTGCGAGTAAACGCTGTGTGCTACTTTTAGGAAAAGCAGAGTTTCAGAGATTAAACTTTAGGAGTGTTTCTGCTGCAGCTCAGATGCATGTTCATTTTAAGTTATGTTTTAGTTTTAAAATGCTTTTAGAGAAGCAGCTCCACAGGTGAAGACACACTATGTGAGTTCTACACTGTCTGCAGCTCACAGCATGGTTATGCAATTCTTCTGTGATTTTGGCTGTTTTTCCTGGTGCGCTGTATTGATTAGGGGTACAGCACCACAATGGCACAATAATGCTGCAATTGCAGTTAGGACAGAAATCCCCCGAGTGCAACACTTCTTAGAAGTAGTAATTTTCCATTAAGACCCACCTCAGAGTTGGTCGAGATTTAATTCTCTATGCAGGGAAATTCCTAGTTATTGTAATTAATAATAATAATAATAATAATAATAATAATAATAATAAAATAATCACAACAGTAATAATAATAATAATAATAATAACACATTTGCTATTCTTTTGTTTACAGAGTATTACAAGTATTGTAAGTAAAACAAAAGTAATACTACAAATGTATTGACTATATTTTTTTATGTTTATGCAAACAAAAAGTGCATATTGCTACCAATTCTATTCGTGTTAATATAAAAGTTGGTGAAACAAGTTTCAGTTTGTGTATCAGCATTTATTTATTTATTTATTTAACTTTTCAACACATTTGAACAATATCGCGATAATACCAGTAATCGTGATAAGAAATTTTAATATCTTAATATTTTAATTTCAATAGTTTCATCTCTAGTGTGTGTGTGTGTGTGTGTGTGTGTGTATGTATGTATGTATGTATATATATATATATATATATATATATATATATATATATATATAGATAGATAGATAGATAGATAGATAGATAGATAGATAGTTTCTGTATGCATAAATCCTTCTTTGACTACATTGTATTGCCTGTTTGCAGAGTTCACATCTGTAGTCTTCGTGCAAAAGCTTGTAGAAATCTGGGATCAGCTTTACAGTCACCAAACCTCCCTGAAAGAGCTGGACCTCAGCGACAACGACCTGCAGTCTCCAGTTTACAAAATTAACTCTTCAGTCCAGCTCTCTGCTCTCTGCTGGACTGAAGAGTTCATTTTGTAAACTGGAGACACTCAGGCGAGTTTTCAGTGAATTCAATCCTGAAAAAGTTACAGAATCATTGAACTGGCAAATCAGTACCTCAGTGTCATTTTTATTGTATCTCTCTGTCCTTATACCTGTAATGAGTGTGTAGTGAGCTGTCATGTCATATTTTCTCTCATTCAATTCAGAAATCTTCTTTGAGTTTCTTTGAGTCTGTTGCAAGCAATTAGACTAACCACCAGTAAAAATGAACACTAAATTTTTAGTTTTAGGTTTTTTTTTGTTCAGTTTTCTTGCTTCTGCTATTAAGCTCGTTGTAATTACATACATTATTGTAATGACTAATATTTAGCATGTGCTATGACATGCTAAATAGTGATTACAGACTACAGGAAACAACTCTAAATGTATTCGTATGGTGAAATGTTTTTTTGCATTGAAACTTTACCTACTTTAGTTTAAAAGTGGAGTAGGAATATCTCCAAGGTTTGGTAGCAGTGTCAGTCTTGAAATTAGAGGAAAAAGATTTAAAGACACTGTTTGATAGCTTTGCTTTAAAACAGTCAAAGAAGTACATTTTCTAAGGAAATGGTTCAGACACTATTTAAACCCACATTGTCTAAATAGTTTCCTAATACTTTAATTGTAATTTATTTGATACTTAATTTCTTTTTACAAGGTAAAAGATTTTCCCCAGAAATCTCCTGGAGGGGAGGTCCCGTTATTGTATACCAGACTATGCCACCCCTTGGTTTATACCTAGAGCAAAGGGAAGCTCTGACCATAGTAAATTCACAAATGCAGGTTCAGGAAAATACAAAAATACAATCTTTATTAAAGGAAGCTGAGGTCATACACTGACTGTCAGTTCAGTTTATAAAACAAAACAAAAATAAATAGAAACAACCAGTACTAAAAAATATTCACAGTACTACTGGGGCTACTCAAGCCTTGGCCCGTTGGGACACTAACAAAAGATTATTCTCTCAGTGACACACGTGAATAGATTCAAAAAGCAAAAAAGAAAAGCACCATTCCAGCAATACATGCTAATCACTTCAAATGCACTGCACTACAAATTTCTACCATTCTAGTGAACAAAGCAATCCATCCCCAAACATTCCTCAGTCCCAAACTCCCCGGACTAAACTTAACTCCACGTGGACTGCATATAACTAAGGGAAAATAATAGTAATAAAAAAATAACTAAAAGAATTTACAATCCCTCTAGCCAGTGGCTCACACTACACCAAATCCCCGTTTGCACACACAATATGGCCACAGGCTAGAGGGCAGCTTAGGCAATAAAATACTTTCCTTAAAAGTTAGAGCAGCATCACAATTAAAACTCAATAAAAAAAATAAAAAAACGGAATAAAAGTGGTTAGAGAACAGCAACTGGCACAGGACATACGCTGTAATCAATCTAGTAAAATACACAAGAAAAAGACACAGGGCATTTTTGACATTCATCCCTCGTAAGGCACATACAGAGGAACAACTTAGTGTAAGAATAACTTGATAGCCTGGCTCAGAAACATGGACTGAAGTCTAACATAGATGATTGCACTGCAAAACACATCTATTAGCAGCAATAATTTGAAACAGCAATAATGCAACAGCTAGAAGCTACACTCAAATGTTTCATAAACAGCCATGTTACTGAGCCAAATGCTCAGTGAGCCAACAAAAGTAGAACATTCTGCATGATACAAAATCAAAACATACCTGGGGTACTAAGGCCAATGATGTAAACTGGACGCTACAGTTGGTGCTGACTTTGCTCCAAATTCACCATGCTACTTGGCTAGGTACACAAACAGAACATCACGTTACTGGCCATAGCTAAGCCAACAGAAACCACAGTAATCGGGTGGGGGACACGGCAGCGTACCTTATTGCACACTAAATGAATTAAAACATGCACCGCTGCTGCTGTCACCACTCGCACCGGCTTAGCTCCAAGTGGCTAAAGCTAACAGGACCCAAGCTTCAGCTGCACCCGTCCACCAGTGCCTCGACACTAGCCAAGAAGAAATCTACTTTAAAATCGCTTAATACGAGCATTATAGCAGGAGCAAAGTAGGCAACATACAACTCAACATACCTTGACGTAGTAAAAACTGAACCCGCGGTTTCAACAAGGAATGCTGACAACAACATGCCCGCCGACTTAGCCTAGCAGCAATGAACCAAGAACTGCTACCAGGACCCCAAGGTTCTGATCATATATAAATATACATATAAACACACATGTACACTGTAATAGTGCTGTAACTGATGGAAGAAATCTGCTGACTCAAAGGAACAGCAGTTGGTATCACTGCTTATCTTCACAGTTTTGAGGTGTGGCAGGAATAAGAAATTGGTTTATGTTGGAACAGCGAACCAAAGATAATCCACTGTGTCACTCTCATAAACTCATAGCCTCATTACATATATGTAATATAAAAAATGATCAGGTCTCAGCTTTAAACTCTGGATAAAAGCTCTAAGGTATAGGGTGTGGCATATGTTTGGAGGCTTGTGGGTGCGGAGATACTTGAGGATACTGTGCTCCAATGTCTGTAGGCTGTCGGCTATGATAGGGATGTGTGGATCATCTATTCTGTACATTCTCTACTCATCAAGGTAGACCAAGTCTGATGTGTCTTTTTTTTGGGTGGCCCTGGATATGTACATAGTTTTGTACTGAAGTGTTTTGATGGAAAAGATAAAAAACAAATAAAAATTTTTTATCACAAAAAAATATGAACAGGCCTGGCCTAAAACCATTTTTCAGGGGCTGCCACAGGGGGCACTAAATGATTTACATGTAACTGTGTTTCTTCAGCTGCTCAGGAATTTCAGAAGATCTTCAGCTCTTGTTACTGGATCACTTGTCACATTCTCAAAGTTTTTACTGAGCTGAGGAAATCTGCTTTTAGCTTCAGTGCACCAGTGAACTGGAATACATTCCAGAAAACTCTAAAGCTCCACTTGCTGGTGTCTCTCCACCATTTTACACTTTTAAACTCTAATCATCTCCACTCAGCCTGCAACTACTGATATGATGTTAGTTCTTTACTGTTCAGTTTAATTTTATTATTAGTTGACACTTTATTTGGAGAGTCCACTGTAGATGCCTTGTAGATGCTTATGTTTCATTTAATTTACGTTCAATTAAATATCTATTCACCTTAATCTATAAAATTTAACCTGAGCCTAAACCCAACCATAATATCATCCCAAGGCCTAAAACTAACCCTCACCCTGGTGATGAACTTAACCCTGGTACTAATCCTCACCCAAATCCTAATTCCGTTGTTAGAAATTTGGCACCAAGAGTCAGGAGACTAGAGCTTCAGCGTTGACTGGAGTTTATTTCCACATACAGAGTATAGTTACAGCGTGGTCGATCAGCAGTCAATCAGCAGGATCAGGAGTCTTGTCTAACAAGAATATTTTGGAAGGACCTTATATACATTAAAAAACTCACTGTTGAGAATCAGTAGAGGTGCTGAAGGTCTGTGAGAGCTTCAGTGATGTGTTCTCCATGTCACTGGCCCACTTTTTTTTAAAATTACTGTTATGTGTTCATGTTCTACTTAATAATAGTTGCACATGACAGACATTTAAAATGCTAACAGCTTCACAATGTGAACAATGTCTGTTTACAGCATCTCAACAGCAGAGTAACTGGAGCACAATTAGGTAAAATATCCTAATGTAACGTGCCAGAAAGAGTCAGACGCTCACAGTTAAAAAGATCAAAGGAGGCTTTACTGATAGTCAAAAAACAAGCATGGGTCAAACCCACAAAACACAACCAGTACAAAAAGACAAACATAACAACAGGCGAACAATAAAAAAGGGTCAGGCAAAAAGGCCGATATGAGAAAACAAGGAAAAAGGTCATAAACAGTGATATCACGAAAGGCAAACAATCCAAAGGGTCGGGCAAAAATGAAGAGTCGAGAATACAAACAACTGGTCAAAAACAGGAGTCAAACAACAACAGAACGCTCAGTAGATCAAAAGTGATACAATACCTCGCAAATTGTCTCTGCTAAAGCCTGAGCTTATAAACTAAACTAAGAGGATCATATGACACAGCGCTGATTGGAGTGTGAGGGAAGATCAGGAGTCAGGTAATCTCCCAAGAATTCTGAGAGATGGAGTCCAAGTGTGCCTCAGAGCCAGATGGATGCATGACACCTAATAAGATCAGAAATTGAGCATAACCCTCACTCATTTACAAATTACAAATGACCACCATATAAAGAATCAATTAGACTCTCTGATAAAGCTGTGTAGTAAATCTGTAACATATTTGTCCAAAATAAGCTAAAAAAAGGAAATTATTAGAAACCTCTTGGGTGATACGCTCCCCAATTCACTGTAAAATGATTTGTTTTAACTTACATTATCGTGGCTGCCCTAAAACAGGTTTTATTACATTTCTATAAAAAAGCTAACAGGATCTAAGATATGAAGAAGTGATATGTTAACTCAGTTTTAGATTCAGCACACTCAAAAAGGCAGTCATGCTACTTTCTTTTCAAAATTATGGGTAACACCTTTTTTACAGTTTCATACTGGACAGATCTCTAAAGTACATTCATTCAATTTGCTATAATTCACTACTTTGTTGCACCAAAGCTCTGTTTAAGTGTTTAGTTTAATATGTACTGGCTATCAATATAATATCAACACACACATTTACATATATACAGTGCTGTGGAACAGTATTTCCCGATTTCCTCAATTTTGAATATTTGACACTAAATAGTTTTAGATAGTGGGCGGCACGGTGGCGCAGTGGGTAGTGCTGTCGCCTCACAGCAAGAATGGCCTGGGTTCGATTCCCGGCCGGGTGACCAGGGTCATTTCTGTGTGGAGTTTGCATGTTCTCCCCGTGTCTGCGTGGGTTTCCTCCGGGTACTCTGGTTTCCTCCCACAGTCCAAAGACATGCCGTCAGGCCAATTGGACTTGCTGAATTGCCCCTAGGTGTGTGTGCGAATGTGTATGTCTGTCTGTCTGCCCTGCGATGGACTGGCGACCTGTCCAGGGTGTATCCTGCCTTCCACCCAATGACAGCTGGGATAGGCTCCAGCACCCCACCGTGACCCAGAAGGATAAGCGGTTTAGATGATGGATGGATAGTTTTAGATAATCACACAAAAAGTGACATAAAACAAGGGGAACATGATTTATATAAAACTCTGATTTTAAGTGATTTCAATTATTGAGGGGAAGCAGTTATCCAACACCAACTGGCTCTATATGAAAAAGTAATTGCCCACAGATCTACTCATTAAGTCAATTAATGATATTTACTTGATATTTGGGATCAATTAAACTAGACACACCCAAGCTTGATTAGTCCCAGCCCTGTTGAATCTAAACACCACTTAAATATAACTCCTCCAGCAATGTTATGTTGGCCAAAATGTCTCAACAAGCAGCACACTACGCCATGATCAAAAGAAATTCCAGAAAAGATGTGAAATCAGTCTGAAAAGGGTTACAAAGCCATGTCTATGGCACTGGGACCTCAGTGAACTACAGTGAGAGCCATTATCTCCAAATGGAGAAAACTTTGAACTGTGGTCAGTCTTCTTAGAAAGTGGTCTGCCTACCACAATTCCTCCCAATAACAGCTCATCTAGGACGTCACAAAAGAATCCAGACAAACATCTAAGAAACTGCAGTCATCTTAGATAATGTACATGACTCCACCATTAGAATGAGACTGGAGAAAAATGACATCAGTGTAAGAGCTGCAAAGCAAAAACCTTGGCTAACCAAGAAGAACATACAGGCTTGTGTCACATTTGACTTTTGAAGCAGTGTTTTGTCGATTAATGAGTCAAAAGTGGAACATTTTTGGAAAATGGGTGCCATTACATCTGGTGTAAAGCTAAGGCAGCATTCCACAATAAGAAAATCATACCACTGTGAAACATGGAGGTGTTAATGTTATGGTGTGGCAGTGCTTTACTGCTTCAGGGCCTCTGTGACTTACCATAATTGACAGAGCCATGAATTCTGCTCTTTACTGCAAAATCCTGCAGGAGGATGTTTAGTCACCAATCATGATCTGAACCTCAAACATAATTGGGTTATACAGCTAGACAACAATCCCAAGCACAAGATTAAGTCCATCTTCGGATTGCTTAAACAAGATTAAAGTTATTGATTGGCCTAATCAAAGTCCTGACTTAAACTCATTGACATGCTGTTACACCTCATGCTCAAAAGCCTTGGCTGAATTAAAGCAAAAAAAGAGTGGAACAAATGACTTGAGGGTTTGGTTACAGTTGTTCTTGCAAAAGATGGCTCAACCAGTTATTTAAGTTTAGGGGCAGTTACTTTTTCAAATGACCTTTTGAAAACTTCTTAGTTTTTCCTCAAGTTCTCCTTGTCTTACATTACATTTTATATGAGTATCCCAAACCATTTAGTGTGACAAATATGCAAAATCAGAGAAAAAACAACAGCGTTCTCTTAACTCTCAATCACCTGGGCTGAAGATAGAGCTGGGATGTTTATAGGACATTAAATTAGAAGGAGAAGAAAGATATGAAAGAACGTAATGAAAATACAGTGTTTGGATTTGAACAGTGTTTGAACTTTATTTAAGCTAAATGTCTCAGTGCTCAGGCCGGCAGATTGAGCTCCTGTAGTGAGGCTGACTGACCCTGTGCGAGAATCAAACTTAGGCCTCTAATACTAGAGTCCAATGCACAACAAGGCACGTCACCTACTGTAGACAAACACAAACTCAAGTGCAGAACTGAACTCAAGAACTGGTTAAACTAACAGAGAAAATTAGAGAAGAGAAAGGAACAAACTTAAAACAGAAATTCAGTCACTCTGAGGTGGATGTGAACTGTGGAACTATGGGTTTGAAAGCTGTCATGACACAGGCTGAACTAGAGGGAGGAGCAGAAATAGGTTACAGAGTAACATACAAGTAAAATGTAGTGAGATCACTTTTTCAGGTAGTAATAAGTAATGTAATCATATTTAATTTTGAAAAAAGTAATTAGCAAATTGTTTTACTTTGAGTTCCTACCCCAACATCGGTGGCCAAAGAGTTCCATTTTTCATCATTGATCAGCAAACAGCGCTTGCTTCCAAAGTGCCTCTATATAATAGGGTTTCTGCTTTGGAATCTTGGTTCTTCACTAAATCTCTTGTTAATCAAATCTCCTGGAGTTTTAAATCATAATGAGAGTTTTATCATGTTGTAATTAGTTGTGTGAAGAGTCAGTTTGTGTTTTTGTTCCATCCTGTTCAGTGTCAGAGTGTTGATATATATTGGGATGACCCTCCGGGCCGTTTGGTTTGTTTTGCCCTGAATGTGTTGTGAAATTGGGAGGTGGAGCTTGGACCGAATTGGCTACTAAGACACACTTGTGCACAGGTGTTTGGGTCTCTTTAAAAGGTTTTCCAATGTGGAGAGCTGGAGCCTCATCATCTCCCTCAGCTGTTTGTTATGGACTGGTTGGAGGCTGGTCTGTAACAATGTGAGGACTTTTTTGTTTTTGGCTGCACTTTTTCCTGGCTAATATAATTGCTGGGGTTTGCCAGTGTTTTTTGAGGAGGGCGGGGTGAGGGTGGAAAGGTTAAATTGAAAATATTTTTTGTTAGTATTGGGCTCATATGATTAATTTGGCTTTGTTTTGGTGCCAGTTTGGTTCATATTTTGTGCTAAGTGTGGCCAGTTGTTGTTATTTTTTATTTTATTTTTTTTTTCACACTAATGGGCTTCAGTGCATAAATATTTGCCACTAGTAACTGTTTGAAGATCAGGTTCTACTTGGTTAATTGTCTCTTATCAGTTTCAGGTAGTGAGGGGCTTTCAAACACTTGTTTGACATCTTTTGTGTCACTTTTATATCCCTCTTTTTGTAGTTTAGCTATTTTTTGTTTCCACTGCATAGAGTTTCTCGTTTTCCAGACCTCGTTAAACTTGAGGTCATGTTAGAGGTTTGCCCTGGGCTCCCTGTGGATGGGGCTTCAGTAATTTTGGGGAACGACCTGGCTGGGGGATGTGCATAGTGTGATGTGTCACCACCTTTACTGGTAATGCCCACTCCTGCTTGTCTCAGGTTTGTGATGAGCTGGTGCCTTTTCTTGCAGCCTTTTGTTCTTGATATTTGTCAAAGGTACTGACAATGTGATAGCGGATACATTGTCACAGATACCAGTCTCTTAGTCTTTATACCTGTTACTTGGTTTTCTGTCCTGTTTTTGCTGTCTTTAAACTTCCAGGGCCAGGGAAGTGCAAGAACGTATTGGATGGGGCATGTCTAATATTGATGAAAATTGTAAAATGTATATATATTTTTTTGCAAATCTTGGTGGTATATAAAGTTTATTTTTTATGTGGGGTTATGTCAGTGCTTTTTTTTTTTTGAGGGAGAAGGTGTGATGACCCTGCGGGCTGTTAAGTTTGTTTTGCCCTGAGTGTGTTGCAGGTGGAATTGAGGGGGAGCTTTGACCTAATTGGCTACTGAGACACACCAGTGTGCAGGTTTTTCTTTTAAAGGCTTTCCAGTGTGGAGAGCTGGAGCCTGTTTTCTCTGTTTCTCTTTACTGCAAGTTCATTTTCTGGCCATCTTGGGGCTAATGCTGTCAGGAGTCCAGTGAGTGGACTTCAGTAGGGCTATCTTTGTGGTTTGCAACCCATTTTTAATTAGATTAATTTGAAACTTGAAAATAAGATTTTTCTTAAACTTTCACTCATTGTCTGCATCAATTCTTTCTGAACTGGCTGGAGGCCAATTCTGTACTACAGCCGGGTTTTGCTGTATTTAAATGCCATCTGTCACTCTTTTTCATTCCTTTCCACAGATTGTGTGGCTGTATGGTTACAGATGAAGGCTGTTCTTCTCTGGCTTCAGCTGTGAAATCAAACCTCTCCCACCTGAGAGAACTGGATCTGACTTATAATCACCCAGGAAAGTCTGGATTGAAGCTGCTATCTGGTCTACTGGAGGATCCACACTGTAAACTGGAGAAAATACAGTGAGTTACTGATTTACTGTCTTTGTAATGTTTTACGGTATATGTGTTTGTTTTTGAATTGCGACTGGACATATCTTACACACAGAGTTTAACTTCTTACAGATTGAACACGTCTTACACACAGAGTTTAACTTCTTACAGACTGAACACATCTTACACACTGAGTTTAACTTCATACAGACTGACTGAACACGTCTTACACACCGAGTTTAACAGATTTATTCAATCAGGGAAACTGCCCCATCTGAACTAAGCCAGGTTTCAGTATCATAAAGTACAGTTTCTGTTCAGAAATAAGACGATTGACAGTTAGATCTGTTAGTTTTGTTAGTTAGAGCTCTTACTTTCAGCAGTGCTGTTCTAAAATCTCTATCTGACTCTGTTACGGTGCAACAAACTTACAAACTTCAACTAACTTTAATTATTTATTCCTTTAGTTCCTGCAGTACATACTGCATTTCGACTGCTTACTACAGTTTGAATAGAGAAGTAACCGTTAGTACCAGATGAGCTGCTGTTTGTTTTATATACTTCTCTATTTTAATGTTACATTTTACTGATTCCTTACTTGTAGTTCAGAGATAAAAACGTAGATCAGTGGAGACTTAGGTGGAGACTGTCTCTGTGATAAAGAGAAGGTCTTTCCCAAAAAGTGTTCTGTCAGTAAAACCCAAGTTATTGTCCTCAGTCCACCGTTTCAGCCACTCGTTTAGTGTAGAGTCTACTAAAAATCTCTTTTCCTTTTCTAAATGTTGGCAGAGGGCCAGAAACTACAGTGCTGGCTGTTGTTTGTTCCTGTTTGCTATGCAAAAGTGCTGTAAAATGATCTTTTAAGCCTTCATTCTCTCGATCTCATGTATTGTTCACTCCTGTGAACAATGAAAGAACTAGTGTCTAACCAGAGAGGGATAAAACAGACGCTTCACCTTTAGCTGGAGCCAAGTTCACGTTCTTCATGTTCGAGTCTCCGATTACTAAAACATTGGTGGAGGGAGGAGCAGAGGAGGAGAGAGAGCTCAGTACTTTGAATCTGTTGCTGGTGGTGAGTTCAGACTGAGGTGGTGGTGGGGACCCAGGCCGTCTTCTGCAACGCTGGCGTTGCCAGACTCCACTGTCCAAAGGCGGGGGTGACTATGAGAGTCCCTGGTCTAACTGGCTGGTCTGGCCTGGTTCAGGTGACCTTTGGTCGGCATGGAAGTTGCCCACACGCTGGTGGCCCCATTGATTAGCGCACCATGTTTCCCATGACCCTCCACAGGTCTGGGTAAGATAGCCACTCCAGCTACACAGGAGTCCTCGCAAGCCGCCTCGAGGCGAGGTTTTCGTGTGTAGAGTTGAGTCTGACGGTCCAGCAGTGCCTTAATTTCAGCCTTCAATGAGTTTAAAATAATAAAAGGGTTATAAAATAAAAACGTGTAAAAAGTATGAAAAATTAGAAATACTTATTTATTTTTTTCCATGAGGGAAAAAATAAATAAATAAATATTTCTAATTTTTGTTTACTTGGTGCTCCAATGAGTTCAAAATAATAAAAGGGTTATAAAATAAAAAAGTATAAAAAGTATGAAAAATTAGAAATATTTATATTTTTTTTCCCTCGTGGAAAAAAAATGAAAGTAAAAATAAACAAAATGAAAAAATAAAAATGTACATAAATGTTCATGTATGTATAAAAATAAGTAAAATGAAAATGGCTAAAAACATCTAGCTGTGCTCACTTAGCTTGTGTTGTGCTAAGCTAGGCTGCTCTCTGTAGCTTGAAAGAATTACAAGAGTTACAAATACTAACTAGGTACAGCTAACTAACCTAGCAACGTGATTTAGAGCTGACTAACCTAGCAGTGTGATTTAGAGCTAACTTGCCTAGCAATGTGAATTAGAGCTATGTATCCAAGTGGTTTGATTTAGCGCTAACTAGCCTAGCATTTTGATTTAGAGCTTGCTAGCCTAGCAGTGTGATTTAAAGCTAATTAGCCTAGCAATATGAATTAGAGCTAACTAGCCTAGCAGTGTGATTTAGAGCTAACTAGGCTAGCAGTGTGATTTAGCACAAACTAGCCTATCAGTGTGATTTAGAGCTAAATAGCCTAGCAGTGTGATTTAGCGTAAACTAGCCTGGCAGTGTGATTTAGAGCTAACTAGCCTAGCAGTGTGATTTAGAGCTAATTAGCCAAGGAATGTGATTTAGAGCTAATTAACCTAGCAGTTTGATTTATAGCTAACTAACCTAGCAATGTGAATTAGAGCTAATTAGCCTAGGAGCTTGATTCATAGCTAACTAACCTAGCAATGTGAAATAGAGCTATGTAGCCAAGTGGTTTGATTTTGAGTTAACTAACCTAGCAATGTGATTTAAAGCTAATTAGCCTAGCAATGTGATTTAGAGCTAACTAGCCTAGCAGTGTGATTTAGAGCTAACTAACCTAGCAGTGTGATTTAGAGCTAATTAGCCTAGCAGTATGATTTATAGCTAACTAACCTAGCAGTGTGAATTGGAGCTATGTAGCCAGGTGGTTTTATTTAGAGTTAACTAGCCAGACTACGACTGCACCACGCGCCCTCGCTTTGTCTACATAAGGAATCAGCTGATCGCACTGTGGAAGCCGGCGGCTTAGTTTACATCGCAGCGGCCTGGGATTCCAGTGGAGCTGAGACATCCTCACCAGGGCTGCAGAGCGTTGAGAGAAACTGCGGGAAAAGAAGTCAAAGAAGTATATAAATCCACAGCTCTCCCCCAACTGGGTTGTTCAGACCATAACCTGGTTCACCTCAATTTGTGGTATAAACTCTTGGTTCAGAGACAGGCAGTGATCACAAGGACAGTGAGAAAGTGGTCACCTGAGGCTGTAGAATTACTGAGGGGCTGTCTGGAGGCTACACAATGGGATGTCCTGTGTGAACCACATGGTGAGGACATTGATGCAATAACATCATGCATCACTGACTACATCAACTGCTGTGTGGTTGTACCCTCCAGGACTGTCTGATGCTTTCCGAACAAACCCTGGGTCACTAGTGACTTAAACCAGAGGAAAAGTGCATTTTTGGCAGGAGACAGGGAGGAACTGAAGAGAGTACAGAAAGAGCTTAAAACCTCAATTAAGAAGGCCACAGAGGAGTACAAATCCAAGCTGGAAAACAAACTAGAGCTGAATAACACTTGTGATGTCTGGAGAGGCCTAAAAGACATCACTGGCTTCAACCAACGCAGCCCTATTCCAGCAGAGGGAAAGCATGAATGGGCAAATGAGTTAAACCAGCTCTTTGTGCGGTTCGACAACGGCTCCTCTCCTGCTCCATCTCCTACGCAGATTAACACTCCTACACAACTACACCATGGGCCATCCACAGCCTCACCTTCCTCCACCACAGCCATTCACACCTGTGACCATCAGCAACCACTGTCTGCAATGGACGCCTCTCATCCTCCCCCACAACTGGAATGTGCAGTGATGTTACATTCATGGCTAATCAGGTGAAGATTAAACTGAAAAAAACCTCAAGCAGAGCAAAGCAGCGGGACCTGATGGCATTGAACCCAAGGTGCTGAAACTGTGTGCGGAGCAGCTGTGTGGAATTCTTTAGCACATCTTCAATCTGAGCTGCAGCCTGAAGAGAGTCCCAGTTATGTGGAAAACATCTTGTGTGGTTCCTGTCGCCAAGAAAAGGCAACCGACAGCACAGAATGATTATCGACCGGTTGCACTGATATCCCACTTGATGAAGACACTTGAAAGGCTGATGCTAACTCATCTGAGACCTCTTGTCAGAACAGCTCTCAACCCTCTGCAGTTTGCATATCAGGATGGCATTGGAGTGGATGATGCAGTTATCTACCTGCTGGACAGAACACACTCTCACCTGGACACATCAGGCAGCACTGTGAGGATGATGTTCTTCGATTTCTCCAGTGCATTCAACACCATACAGCCTGTGCTGTTAGGAGAGAAACTACGGCGGATGAAGGAATCCATCATCTCATGGACAATGGACTATCTGACTGGACGACCTCAGTATATGCGACTGCAGGGCTGTATCTCAGACAAGGCTGTGTGCAGTGTTGGGGCACCCCAGGGAACTGTGTTAGCCCCATTTCTGTTCAACCTGTACACCTCGTACTTCAGGTACAACACAGAGTCGTGTCATCTGCAGAAATTCTCGGATGACACGGCCATTGTGGGGCGCATGAGGAATGGACAGGAGGAGGAATACAGGAAGCTGGTGAAGGACTTTGTTGACTGGTGTAAGCTGAACCAGCTGCAGCTAAACATCAGTAAGACTAAGGAGATAGGGCTGGACTTTAGGAAGTCCAAACCTGCCTTGTCACCAGTCACCATTGATTGAGTTGATGTGGAGCTGGTTGGGACCTACAAATATCTGGGGGTGCACTTGGACAACAAGCTGGACTGGAGCTGTAACACTCGCAGTGTACAAGAGAGGCCTAAGCTGTCTCTACTTCCTGAGGAGGCTAAGGTCTTTTGGTGTGAGCACTAAGCTCCTATGGTCATTCTACCAGTCTATTGTAGTGAGTGCTCTATTCTGTGCTGTTGTGTTCTGGAGCAGCAGCATTAACAAAAATGCTCTGAACAAAATTAACAAACTTGTTAGGAAGGCTGGCTCTATTGTCAGAGTCAAGCTGGACTCTTTGGAGGTTGTGGCAGAACAGAGGACACTGAACAAGCTGTTAGCCATCTTGGACAACACCTCACAACCCCTGCATGCTACACTGGATAAACAGAGAAGATCATTCAGTGGCAACTGTTATAGCTGCGCTGTGTTAAAGGCTAACTAGCCTAGCACTGTGATTTAGAGCTAACTAGCCTAGCACTGTGATTTAGAGCAAACTAGCCTAGCATTGTGATTTAGAGCTAACTAGCCTAGTACTGTCATTTAGCGCTAACTAGCCTAGCAGTATGATTTAGCAATAGCTATCCTACAGTGTGAACAAGACCCCGAGATACTTAAACTCCTCCACCTGGGGCAAGTCCTTTCCCCCTACCTGGAGTGGGCATGCCATCCTTTTCTGGGCTAAGACCATGGACTCAGACTTGGAGGTGCTGATCCACATACCAACCACTTCACACTCAGCTGCAAACTGCTCCAGTGCGCGCTGGAGGCATCCATGTGATCCAGCCAAAAGAACAACATCATCTGCAAATAGCAGAGATGCCACCCTTCGGCCTCCACACATAATGCCCTCCTGACCACGGCTACGCCTTGACACCCTGTCCATGAATATCACAAACAGGAGTGGAGACAGGGCACAACCCTGGCGGAGTCCAATGCTAACACTGAAAGAGTCCGACTTAATGCCGAGTATATGAACACAGCTCTCACTCCGGGAGTACAGAGATTGAATGGCCCGGAGTAGCAGCCCCAGCACCCCATACTCCCGGAGGACCTCCCACAAGATATCTCGGGGAACACGGTCGTAAGCCTTCTCCAAATCCACAAAACACATGTAGACTGGGTTGGCCAATTCCTATGCCCCCTCAACAATCCATGAGAGGGTGAAAAGCTGGTCCATTGTTCCACGGCCGGGACGGAATCCGCATTGTTCCTCCTCAATCCGAGGTTCAACTATCGGTCGAAGTCTCCTTTCTAGCACCTTGGCATAGACTTTCCCAGGGAGGCTGAGCAGTGTGATACCCCGATAGTTGGCACACACCCTCCGGTCCCCTTTCTTAAAAATAGGGACCACCACCCCGGTCTGCCAGTCAAAGGGTACTGTTCCCGAGGTCCATGCAATATTGCAGAGGCGTGCCAGCCATGACAGCCCCACAATATCCAGAGCCTTAAGCATCTCTGGACGAATCTCATCCACCCCCGGTGCCTTGCCACTGAAGTGCTTGCCAACTGCCTCAGTGACCTGCACCAGGGAAATGGAGCTTGACATGCCAGAAGCCTCTGGCCCTGACTCCCGTGAGGAAGGCATGTCTCCCGGATTAAGGAGTTTCTCAAAGTGCTTCTTCCACCGACCGACAATATCCTCATTTGAAGTCAGAGTTTCTCCACCCCTGCCGAATACAACTTGGGCGCAGCCACCCCGACTGCTCCTGAGTCGCTGGACAGTCATCCAGAACCTCCTTGAGGCCGACCGAAAGTCTTTTTCCATGGCTTCTCCAAACTCCTCCCACACCCTGGATTTTGCTTCTGCCACCGTTGCGGCTGCCACCTTTTTTCGCCTGTCGGTACCTATCTGCTGAGTCCATCCAGTCCTTAAAGGCCTCTTTCTTCAGCTTGACGGCCTCCCTCACCCCTGGTGTCCACCAGGGGGTTCTTGGGTTAGCGCCATGACAGGCACCAACAAGCTTTTGGCCACAGCTATACCTGGCAGCTTCCACAATGGAGGTTTTGAACAGGGTCCATTCAGACTCCATGTCCCCTACCTCCTCCGGGACATGAGAAAAACTCTCCCGGAGGTGGGAGTTAAAATTTTTCCGAACAGGGGCCTCCGACAGTTGTTCGCAACACACCCTCACTATTCGCTTGGGCCTACCGGGTCTGACCATCGGTCTTCCCTGCCATCTGATCCAACTCACCACCAGATGGCGATCGGTTGACAGCTCAGCACCTCTCTTCACCCGAGTGTCCAGAACATATGGTCCCAAGTCAGATGAAACGACAACAACAAAGTCGATCATTGATCTATGACCCAAGGAGCTCTGGTACCGTGTACACTTATAAACATCATTGTGTTCGAACTTGGTGTTCATTATGGACAATCCATGCCTGTCACAGAAGTCCAATAACAATTCACCATTCGGGTTTAGATCGGGCAGGCCGTTCTCCCCAATCACGCCTCTCCAGGTCTCCCAGTCATTGCCAACATGAGCACTGAAGTCTCCCAGTAAGACTATGGAGTCTGTAGGCGGGACCCTTTCCAGAACCCCGCCCACTTGCTCCAAGAAGGCCGAATACTCTGACCTGCGGTTTGGTGCATAAGCACACACAACAGTCAGAGTTTTCCTCTCTGCGATTTTAATTCGCATTGAGACGACCCTCTCGTCCACCGGGACAAACTCCAACTGCACGGCTGCCAGCTGCGGACTCGTGAGTATCCCCACACCCGCCCGGCGCCTCTCACCCTGTGAAACCCCAGAGTAGGAGAGGGACCAAGCCCTATCAAGGAGTTTGGTTCCAGAGCCGACACTGTGGGTGGAGGTGAGCCCAACTATATCTAGTTGGTACCTCTCAACCTCCCACACAAGCTCCGGCTCCTTCCCCCCCAGTGAGGTTACATTCCACGTACCAAGAGCCAGTTTCTGCCACAGGGGCCTAGGCCACCAGGGGCCCCCCCGCAATCTCCCTCTGCCTATATGGCATTGCACCGCTCCCCCATGCTGGACCTTGTGGGTGGTGGGCCCACATGGTCTCCCCACATTTCATCTTCGGGCTGAGCCCGGCCACCAGGCGCTCGCCGGGGGACGCTACCCCCAGGCCTGGCTCCAGGGGTAGGTCCCGGTGACCCTCTCCCGGGCAGGGTACACGATTGTCCGTGTCCATTTTTCATAGAGGATTTTTGGATCGAGTTAGTCTGGGTCTTCACTCCAGACCTGTTTGCCCTGGGAGACCCTACCAGGAGCATACTGCTCCCGACGACTTAGCTCTGAAGATCCCTAGACCACACAAGCCCTTCTGCCTCAACAAGGCCCCAATCCAGGAAGGGAGCATAACAATATGATTCTTTATTTTAGTTTAGTTTTAACTGGACTGTAAGGTCTGAAGGGCATTTTATACCATAATGATCTGTTTTAGTCTTTATTTTAGTTTTGATTTGATATTAAGTTTAATGAATGTATAAATATGTGTGTTTGTTCTTCAGGGTGGATCATGGAGGGAAGATCAGGATCAAACCAGGACTGAAGAAATGTAACCAACACACTCACGCGCACACACACAAATACATACACTCATTTATATACATATAAATCATAAAAACACACATACACACTCATATCTTAGAGTCACACACATTAAATTTTCTTTGTGTGTGTGTGTGTGTGTGTGTGTGTGTGTGTATCTGTGTTTGTGTGTGTATCTGTGTGTGTGTGTGTGTGTGTGTGTGTGTACAGATGCTGTTAGTCTCACTCTGGATCCAAACACAGTGTACAGTCATCTCTCTCTGTCTGAGAGGAACAGAAAGGTGGAGGATGTGGGAGAAGATCAGTTGTATCCAGATCATCCAGACCGATTTGATTGCTGGTCTCAGGTTCTGAGTGTGGAGAGTCTGACTGGATGCTGTTACTGGGAGGTTCAGTGGAGCAGATGGGTTTATATATCAGTATCATACAGAGGAATCAGGAGGAAAGGAGGCAGTGATGACTGTGGGTTTGGATTCAATAATCACTCCTGGAGTCTGGAGTGCAATAAGAACAGATACACTGTTTATCATAATAAACAGAGAACTGACCTACCTGCCCCCCCCTCCCCCTCTAACAGAGTAGGAGTGTATCTGGACTGGGGGTCCGGCACTCTGTCCTTCTACACCATCCCCCCTAACACACACACACTGACCCACCTACACACACTCACCACTACATTCACTGAACCGCTTTACGCTGGATTCTGGGTTTATGACTCCTTAGTGAGTCTGTGTGAGATAGAATAACCTCTACAGAGAGAGAGAGAGAGAGAGAGAGAGACACAGAGAGAGACAGATAGAGATACAGTCAGAGAGAGATACAGACAGAGAGAAAGAGGGAGAGACAGAGAGAGAAATACAGACAGAGAGAGACACAGCGAGAGGTACAGACAAAGAGAGAGATACAGACAGAGAGAGAGATAGACAGAGAGAAAAAGCAGAGAGAGAGATACAGAGAGAGAGAGAGATACACAGAGACAGAGACAGAGAGAGAGAAAGACAGTGAGGGGGGGTGGGGGGTCAGGTTTGTGAAAATGTGTTTGTTGTTTATCAGTTTGATCTCAGACTGTAAATATGAGAGAAATCAAACCTTTCTGTGTTTAAATTATTCAGAATAAATAAAGAGAATAAAATAAACTGTTTTCTCTAAAATGTGATTCAGAAAATGATTCACTAAACAGAACAAAAACACAGACAAGTTTAAATATGAGACACATTCAGATTCACTGTTCACACACATTTACACACACACATTTACACAAACACACATTTACACACACACATTTACACAAACACACATTTACACACACACATTTACACACACATTACACAAACATGCACACACTATACCCAAACACATTTACACACACACTATACAAACACACACACATTTACACACACACAATTACACACACATACAAACACACACATTTACAAACACACATTTACACACATTTACACACAAATACACACCACACACAAACATAACTCACTCACACATTTGCACACACACACAAACACACATAAATTTCACTCACCAGACAAATATTATTTTATTAACTAAGCTAAATCAATTATAAATTAAAGTCAATAATAAAGTATTTTGAAGGAAATATAAACCTACACTGTAGGAAATTGTAAGATAAAGCTCACATGACTGTGTTGGTTCAGTGGTGACCAGTGTTATGGTAAATTCAGTCCCCCTGTTTCCCCTCATCGTGCGTATCGAAATCATGACGTCTTCAGCTGACGCTGCGCTGCAGGGCTTCGATGGTCCTCTGACTGTCTGAACTGAGTCTGAGGGGGATGTCATCCAATCTTTAATGTCCTACACATCACATTAATCTGAGGTTAATGTTCATTAATTTATACAGTTTTATACAGTTGTATGTAACACAGCTCATAAACTGTGTGGTTAGGATCAAATTTGAAGTGGTCAGTTTACCAGCTTCCATACAAATGAACACAGGCACAACTTTGTAATTAACATCTGACCGACACAACACAACACAGAGCCCTGATAGAGCTCTTTCTGCTGGTAGGAGAAAAAAATCAGTTTTGGTTCATATTGTGACTCATTAGGTTAAAATAATGATTTTTTCTTGAGATTTTCAAAAATAAGGTCTCAATAATCTTATTACTCATCAAGGAAGCGCGTGATTATTTTATAATGAGTCATTATTTTGAGAAAGTAAGATCATTTGAGTCAGAAAATTCTGGAAAATATTTATTCATTTGGACCTTCTGATTTGGAACAGCTGCTCACACTCTGACACAGGACTGAGACGTAAATGCAGAGTTTAATTAAAGGACGATAAACTCTGTCTGCTGTTAACCTGGACAATAGACTTGAGCAGTGCATTGTGGGAGGTCACTAGATAAGAGAAGTGTTTTAAAATCTGAATATTTAGTGTTTCTGGTTTTAATTAATAAGATCACAGAAAACTCTCCATTAAACTTGAGCCTGTTGTGCCTCTTCATGTTCAGTGATGAACGATGGTGAACATTACATGTCCCTGACTCAGTGCTCTAAAAGAGCTGCAGATGACAGATCTGGAACAGGAGTGGAGGGTTTTAAAAGTGTTCTGAAGGGTCTGATGGAGAACCCTGACGTACACGGCACTGTGGACAGGATGGTGGAGAGTTATGTCCTGAATGGAGCTGTGGAGATCAGCCTGAAGATCCTGAAGAAGATAAACCAGAACCAGCTCACTGAGGATCTCAGACAGAGGATCAGTCTCAGAGAGAGCAGCACAGCTAAAACCACATTTACCCAATTGATAAAAGATACTTTTCCTCCATGATGTACAATCTTTTTCATTCTCTTTACATTTTCAACCAGCAGAGTCCACTGTTCTACTAATACATTTATTATTTACTATTAATCTTTTTTATTTTCTTATAAGGTATGGAATTACATATAATGTTTTTATATTTTTACAAATGATCATTATTAAATAAAACTCAGTAGTTACTCAAAACATTACAGCTCAATTATATTCATAGAAGACATCAAATTCTCTGTTCATGTTGTTTTGCAAGAGTTTCACAAAAAAACATCTTTTCACTGTCAGAAAGACTAGAACAGTAATATTTATTATTCCTTAATATACGTTTTATATAAAACCTGTTTATATGTTTGAAACGTTAAGCATTTCAGTTAAAACTGAGAAAACAAATATGATCTTAGCAACATTTACATCAAACCTCCTCAATTTGCTTTGAGCCCACTACAGTATCATTTTGAAGCTCTGGGCTGGTGATGCATCGCCAAACCATACAAGCAAAGGTGGCTGGACTTTGTGCCTTGTTGTCTCCTCTGCTTCCCAAAACCCTCTTACCCCTCAGAGAGGACTGTAGTGGTCAGCTGCATAAAACATCTTAACCTTATGGGCAGGATTTCAGTCAAACACGTGAGGAAGGTGATGAGTGAGAGTTACAGCAAAATCTTTATTTTTCACATTGAATTAAAGTTTTAAGTTACATTACAAGTTTAAGTAACTAAGTTTAAAGTTACATTGTTACTTTAAAAACAGTTTGCAAACCACAAAGCTTGCACTGCTGCGGAGAGCCAAGCGCTAGAGGTTTCTAGAGTGCCACTCTAGAAAAACAGAGCTGGCTGGATCCCCGGCAGCTTTAAATGTAGTGTCTAAAACTCAGTTTACATTTGTTCACTTTCCACTTCAACATTTACACTGAAAGGTTTTACACACCTCAATGAAGCTAAAGGGAAGATCAAAGTTCCCTTATGCTGTTTTACGCAAGTGTCCAGAGTCCAGTCCAGCTCAGAGTAACACGGTAACACGTTCTACATAACATTCTTATTAATCCTTCATGACTTCATTATAGCCAAGTTAAAAAATAACAAAGTAAAGAAACATCTGTAAGATAAATGAGAAACTCAAATAAATATGAATAAAATACTTAACAGATAAAACGAAACATAGACGTAAATAAAACCCAAACAATCAACTAAAACAAGAACAAACAGAAGTAAAATAAATGGAAATAGGTAGTAATGCATTAGTAACATTGCACGACATAATCATGCCATAATCATGTCGTAGCAGATGTCATATACTGTCAATAGCTGTCATGATGGAGATGTTCAGTAGTATAAGTGTCATGTAACTTTTACTAGTAAAAATGTCTCATGAGCAGTGTTACAAAGTAACGCATTACAGTTAAATATTTTGTAATCACATTACAGTTACTAAAATTATTAAAAAAAAGTGTAGTCTTGCGTTTTAATACACAAAATATAAAGCAACCAAAGCAAAAACACCTTTAAACTGCTGAAAACTGCTGAAGCACTTAATCAGGGTTGAGGCTAAAACAAAACTCATGGCTAAAGACTGTACTGAAGGAGAGAGAGCCCCAACTACCAAACAAGATAAACGGTTTTCATTCAGCGCCTGGAATGAAAGGAGAAATTAAGAGATACATAGTGAGGAAATGCTACCACTGTCTACTGCAGAGTTGCCATCATACAGACCAGAAGTCAGCAACCCACCTTAAATGGTGCTTGAAGTGGCAGAATGTAACTGCTGAAACATTTAAGGTGGAATAGGAAAATTTGAACGAGAAGCCGACTACAGCTTCACAACATTTTAGTGTTCGACAGTGTCTCGTTGCAGATTAAACGTATCAGGAAACCAGTTGAAGTGATTTATAAATGCTAATACGTCATTCATCTCCAAATTATCAATGTTCATCTTTGGCTCTTTGTCTGTTCGTTAGCTACTAGCTAGGCCAGATTGTTGTCTGTGTTGCTATGGTAACCAGCAGTCTGTGCTGATCTTCAGGGTTAAAGGGTGAATTAGCAGTTCTACATTAACTCCAGAGTTTAAGACCATTTATTGTTAAACTGGGTTGAATGATCAGCTTTATTTTACTGCAAAGGAGGATTATTTTATTTTTAACTACAAATCTAATTCTGCTGTGCAGTCACAACAGGGCAGTAAAAGAGCTGCACTTTGCCGTCTCCTGATTTAGACAAATACTGAACAAGATATCAGGCAAGAGTGTACCACCATCAGAGCGAAAAACACTTGCAAGCTACTTGGTTAATTCAGTTCTTATACTCTCCTGTCCACATGCTTGAAATACAGGTTTTGTTTTGTTGGACCACTGAAGAAGCTTTTATTGGACTATATTTTTCTATTGCTTGAACACATATGGAATATATTCTGATTAATAACACCTCGTGTCGGCCCATCAGGAAGTTCAGGATCCATCTGCATAGAGAACTTGTTCAGAGAAAACAGCAGCACCAAGTATGTAACATTCATTTTATACATGTTTAATGTTGCTGTTTCTGGTACATTTTGTTTCTAAATAAACTATGGAAGAAGAACGATCGTCTACTATTTTTATCCTTTCCAGATATGTTTGTAGATTTGATTCCAGTATGTTTTATATGGGTTTTAGAATGTAATGAAGTTTGATATTACATTTTCCAGAAAGTAATGAGTAAAGTAATCCCATTACAATTGTAGTTAAGTACTGAGTAATTTGTAATGGATTACTTTTTTGAGTCACTACCCCAACACAATGACACAATGAGTGCACAGTAAAAACTGTCATGCGACATAAGCTGTTGTGACATTATGCATTAGTTCAGTTAAGACGTAAAGAAAGTATAAATATATTCTGATCACGATAATCAACAACATAGACTTTAATGAATGTTTGATTAATAACTAATAATTTTCAGAATATAATTAAAGGAATTATTCCTAAAAACAGTAACAAATTTACACAGTTGTCCACTCACCCCAGACGTGTCCACTCACAGCCAAGACTTGTTTGGTGTCCAAATTCAGCTTCTTTAGCTTAGAACTGGAGCTACAAGGCTAATCTAGCTAACAAACACTAGAAGTGAATAGTCACCCAAATCTTTTCTGTAAATCCATCTCCAAAACTTCTCTCAACCCTCACAAACCTCATCCAGGTCTTCATGAAGGTGGTGCAGACTTGTAGCTGTGGTTTGGAACACGGTGTGATTTACTGTAAAATATAAACATGAACTAAACTTCACTGTGTAGCTGAACTCTGCAGTCAGACCCTTCAGATAAACAGGTGAGGTGCTGGACTCTGACTCGTCCACAGAATCCAGCTGCCCTTTATGTTCATGACACACAGTCATACAATAGCAGTGGAACTTTGACTGGACTTTGACTGGAAACAGGTTCTGTGGTCAGACGAGACAAAAAACACACCTTTTAGAAACAAACACTTAAGGTGGGGCTGGTGGAAACAGGAGGATGTTTCTGTAGAAAATCATCATCCCTGCTGTTAAGTAAGGTGGAGGATCTCTGATGTTTTGGGCTGTTTTTGTCTCCAAAGGCCCTGAGAACCTTGTTACAACACAAAGCATCTCAGTCTATGAGAAGTATAAAGAGATTTTATGTCTCTTTGAGCTGCAAGTGTGTTCAGTGGCCTGTGGTGTCACTGTGTGTTGTCTAATTCTAGACTCTCAGGGATGATGCATATTTCAGGATGGAGAAAGAGTGGTAATCTGTAATCTGAATACTGTCTTTTTCAAAACAGATCAAATCACGTTTATTGTCACATCACATTTACACAGGTGCAAGGTGAGTGAAAATCTTAGGTGTGTAGCCCCCTTGTAGAATTTAAATACAATATATATATATATATATATATATATAAGGAGAAAAAAGAAATATATAAACTCAGACTCTAAATATATACACATATACACAATATACACTAGTATTGCACTATTTACAATGTACAGTTGTACAGTAATAAGTTAAGAAATAAAACTATAAAATGTGCTGTTGTAAACATTCCGTATGTGCAGTGAGTCTAAGGTAGATAATAAATGAGATGCAGGTACACAGAGGATAGAATATTGATATAGAAATCTTCCAGATTATACAAGATATGGATAGAAGATGTATAAGATGTCAATCTATATGTGTAAGTATAGATTTGCTAGATTGAAGGTGCAGTAAGATCAGAGTGAGTCTGTTGAGGTGTGGATGTGGTGTAGATTGTCCATGGAGATCATCATGATGATGACTCAGAGGTGCAGTGACACCCGATACGCCAGCAATACTGGCTGTTCAGCAGCCTGATGGCTCGGGGGAAGAAACTGTCTCAGGACCAGCTGGTTCTGGACTTTATGCTTCTGTACCTCCTCCCGCTCAGCAGTTGTGAGAACAGACAGTGGCTCAGGTGGAAGACCTTTAGAATCCTCCTGGTCTTCCTCAGGCAGCGGCTGGTGTATAAAACTAGAAGGTTTGGGAACTGGACCCCGGTGATGTGCTGGGCCATCTGCACCACCCTCTGCAGAGTTTTCCGCTCAATGGCAGTGCAGTTCCCTTACCAGGAGGTGATGGAGCTGTTAGAATGCTCTCCACAGTACATGTGTAGAATGTTTTGAGGATGTGGGGGTTCATGCCAAACCTCCTCAGCAATCTGAGGTAGAAGAGGCACTGTTGTGCCTTTTTTACCACCTGTGTGGTGTGTTTGGTCCATGTCAGATCCCCTGTGATGTGAACACAGAGGAACTTGAAGCTGCTAACCCTCTCTACAGTGGCTCCATTGATGGTGATGGGGGTGTGCACTCTCACTTGCTTCCTGAAGTCCACTATGAGCTCCTTGGTCTTGTCGACAGTGAGAGAGAGGTTGTTCTCCTGGCACCAGTGTGTTAGGAAGCTGACCTCCTCTCTGTAAGCCTTCTCTTTGTTACTGGAGATCCGGCCCACAATCATGGTGCCATCTGCAGAAGTGATGATGACATCGGAGTTGTGTCTGGCTGAGCAGTCGTGGGCGTACAGGGAGTACAAGAGAGGGCTGAGCACACAGCCCTGAGGAGCTCCGGTGTTAAGGGTCAGTGAGGAGGAGGTGATGTTGCCCATCAGGCCCTTCTTTCTTGCGGATGTTCACGCGCTTGAAGGCTCTGCGCACGTCAGCCATGGAAACGGAGGGGGGTTGACTTGGCCGTAGTGGGGGCAGGGGCTCTTTCCAGGAGTGCGGTGTGATTTGCCTCAAAACGGGCTGAGAAAGTATTCAGCAAGTCTGGAAGCTGATGTTCACAGAATGAGTTTCCCTCTTAAAGTCTGTTATTGTGCTTAAATCCTCCCACAGGCTTCTCGTGTTGGTGGTGTTGAACTGTGACTCCACTTTAGCCCTGTACTCGTGTTTGGCTGCTGTTATGGACTTACGGACAGCATAGCTGGCTTTTTTATACTCATCCATGTTTCCTGATTTAAAAGCGGCAGTACGTGCTTTCAGAGCTGCAGGGACCTCACAGTTGAGCCATGGCTTCTGACTGGGGTAAACATGAACTGGTTTTGTGGGCACAACATCCTCTATACACTTTCTGATGAATCTGGTATGTGGTTCTATATAGAACCTTCTTGAAAATGACTCAATACAGCACCATTTTCTGATATTGTTATAATGGCAAGCTTGTAACAATAAAAGAATCTCTTCTGGTGCCGTTTTAAAACCATTTTCAAAAGGTAACACTTTACATTAAAATTACATGAAGATGAAGGTAATAAAGGTAATAAAGGCTTTTCTTCAACATCTGAATTTATCAGGATTTCCTGTGTTAATTAATGTTTGTTGTCACAAGATCCTCCTGAGACTCAGTGTTCTGGAATATTGTGTCAATCAAAGTCACCTGTAGCTCCATCCTCTCATCATCTTGTCCTTCTGCTTCATCTTGCTGTGTGAGCAGCTCTTGTATTTGCCTGTCTCTGTCTGTCAGGTCTTGAGTTTATTGTGTTATCTTCTCTGTTTCTACCTACTGAGTATCTATTGATGTAATAAAATAAAACACTTACACTCACATCTTTTTACCACTAGTCCTCATTTGTGGCAGTTTTAATTCATCTTTCATGTTAATAATGTGACACGTTTTAACTCCTATGCTGATACTCAGAGCTGCATGAGGGAACAGTTTATCCTACAGTGACCACTGAACTCGGAAATTAGTTAATAATTGATAGGAAAGTGCAGCGTCTTTCTCCCAGGATCATAAGAATCCTTCATTCAGAGGTTCCCAATCCCAGTTCTGGACCCCACATTGTGGACATTTTTGTGCTTTCCCTCATCTTGAACACCCGACTGAACTCTGATTCACAAGCTCCTGTTGTGCTGGTTGAGGTGTGTCAGAGTGAGGAAAACACAACACTATAGAGTCAATTCTTAATTCATTATAATTGAGAATATTCATTGCTTATTAAAATGACAGTCATTCTTTTACTCTCTCAATAACAGTTATGAAGTACAACGTGGCTCATAATCATTGACAAAATTCACTGAGATAAAAATAATTTATTATGAAATTATGACTTTTACACAACACACAGAACCAGGGTACGTGAATATGTCAGTGTTGTACAGTGAAAATGAAAAGGAACCAATACATACTGGTTCTGTTGCTCCATAAACAGACAGAACTGCTAATTATCTTCATGAAGATGTTCATATTGTTGTGCGCGGTGTTTCCAAAGACTCACACAAGCTGAAGATCCAGTCCAGACTCAGCTTTACTGGAAAACTCAGAACGGCATACAAAAGAAAAGCGGAGGGTATCGCGCTAGTTTAGCGCTCAGCTAAGCGCAGTTAGCGCCCTTTCGCTGTCTTGGCCATAGATATACATACCTGGATGTCACGGTGTCTGTTGTTTTCTATCTGAGGTGATACGTCTGCGCGTCCGTCATGTTGGAGAGGTCAACATCCGCTTGTGAACAAGTTCAATTGTATTGAGAGGTGATGAGTCTCAGGATTAAATCAGCCACAATTTCCTTATTACTCAACCGATTTTCACCAAATTTGTTTTGTTATAATCCTCAGACACAGATTAATCCAGGTTGCTGTTCTCGGTAGCTTTTATTTCTTTAATAACTGTGATCGTGCTAATTAGCCGTCCTGACCAGCAGAAAAGTATTCAATCTGCACCTGACATTAAAAACGGAGTTTAGCACGAGAAACATAATCTCACACATCAGAGATATTCCCTCAAGACTCTATGGCCACTTGACATACAGCAATTACCGCAATTACTGCCACCTAATGGCAAAGAAAAATAGCAGTAATTTCCAGCTGTGCAAAGAATTAAAGAGTTCCAAACTGCTGTGTTTCCATTACTAAAAAAAAATAGAAATAACAAATTCTTGAAAAGAATAACAGATGTATAAAGGGAAACACACTTTCATTTTTCTGAGAGTGGTATATATATTTTCCATTATAATGGTGGTGTATATTAAGATAACAAAATAAGATGAAGGATAAGAATAGGATGAAACCAACAGAGCGTCTAGCAGCCGGCCGATGTGTACTAACATTTTTGCATGCTTAATTAACACATGATTTCCTGATAAATTCAGATGTTGAAGAAAGACTTTATTACCTTAATACTCACTGATTAGTACATCATTAATACTGAGTAATTTAATCTTATGGTTATTAATAATATGACATTTGTTCCTGATTAATGACTCAATATTTATTGATTACTTATTTATTACTAAATGCTTTAATTACTGGCAGGTCATGTACCATATACATGCTCTTATACTAAGTTACTTACAGTGATACATGAATGTAGAATGTAGGAGTCTTTCCCAAAGCCTCTTATTATAACAGTGTGGCGTTCCTTCCTGGACTGGGAATCGAACCTTTGAACATTTGTGCAGCGCAATATTGTGAAAATGTTTGTTATTCAATCACTACCATTAATGTAAACCTACACAGGACAACTAATGATGGAAAACACACTTCACTGTGTAAAAACAAGACGGGTGGATTTACTGGATTTACATAATGACAGTGAAAAACAGAAAAGTATATATATTTTTTTCACTTCAACACTATGATGTGATGTAGCAAAATAAGTAAAATTAGAGCAATGGCCAAAATTTAATGATAATCATTTCATTTTAATTCTAATTATAAGTTTCTTAATTATTAGGGGGGTTAATAATGACCTAGAAAACAAAAACATATTATTTGTAAGCGAGTTTAGAAATGTGATAGAAATGCACTTATATGATGCATTAATAAGAGAATTTCTAAACTGGTTATTAGCTACTTGTTGAATAATGAGTTAAATGTTAATTAACTGTAATCCTTCAGATGTAAGCAGACTTAATGAAGAAGAATAAACAGGAAATAATGATCTGAATTCCCTGTGAACAAAAAAGGCAGAGAATGCAAGTAAATGGTCACATTTCATTAGTTGGGGACACCTGAACAAAGTAATTTTACAATAACTTACAATACAGCTTGCACTGTTTCCTTAAATTACAATATTTCATTGTACTTTGCAGAGTTCATGTCTATTCCTAACAGTTTATTACATGGAAATATTATTTGTTTGTTATTTACACACTATTTTAGGGAATTTGTAAAGATTTGTAAGCTCCTCCTTTCACCATCATACAGATCATATGGTTTGCTTTCAGTCATTTCTACTCTTCTATGCTTGCAAATGAAATGTGACCATTTACTGATATTTACTACCCTGTTTGTTCACTGTGAATCCAGATAATTGTTGCATGTTTATATTCGTTGATTAACATGTTATAAAAAGATATTTCAAGTCTGCTTGTAACTGAAAGATTACAATGATTTTTGAACTCACTGGTCAACAAACCGTTAATTGCTCATTTACAGAAGACCTTATTAACACACAAATACATTTATACTACATTTCTACACCTGCTTATAAATAAAATGGTCTATTTAGTAGGTCATTTTAAGTGCTTGCTAATAGATAAGTAATCATTAAGAATCAGACCTTGAAATAAAGTGTTACCAGTTAATTAATATATGACTGCAGGATTATGACAGCATAGCACAGTTACCCCGGCTCAAGAAGGATGCTGGAGGCAGGGTTGTGTCGCAGCAGCCATTTTCTTTATCTTCACTCACCAAACAAAACAACTCAAAACCAAATCCCAAGCTAAGCTGGTCACTTTTCAGTGGCTTCAAACAAGACTTTTCAGTCCTTTTCTCACTCAAGCTTTCCAGTTCTTTCGTATTCGGTCTCTCGCTGCTACTCGTCCGTCACTCGCCGGCTCTCGTGGCCGTCATCGGGGTGGGGGGACGGGCGCATGTCATAAACTGTAGAAAAGTGGGTCAATTGTTATTGCAGTAATCAAAACTGGCCTGTTAGTTAATTTTTCGATATAGTTCAACAGTGTTATAACGTAGTTCCAAGAATGACACATCAGAGAAAGCCAGTCAAAACACCACTGATTTTCCAAATGTGTGACTATTAAACTGTTTCTCAAATCAACAATAATTACTGTTTTCTGATGGCTTGAATAGATTAAAAAATCCACAAAGCATTTATCAGGTGCCAGAAAAGGAAGGAAAGGACACAAACCACTACTTACAGACAGTGACTTTGACATGGAAAAACAGTTTTATGAGGGGGCAATTACAGTCAAAGCCTGGTGAAAGGCAGTCAGAGTAGGAGGAAAGTTTCCGGTAAAATACAGGCAGCTGTGGTTGCCAGAATTCACCGTAAAAAATATAGTGACAATGTATAAAGACATTACGGTATGCTTTTTTGGCAACCGTAAAATTCACTGTTGAGAACTGTTGTTTGTTTACAATTACTGTGAAAAAGCATACACTGTAAATCTGTATACAGTAAATTACATTAAAAACAACAGATATACTGTTAACATAATTTCAGTCTATCAGTGATAAAACAGTACAACCGTATGACACATTACAGTATTTTATTGCAAAGTCCAACTTTACAGTAAATTAGCAGCAGCTGTAGTTGCCAGAATTTCATTGCAAAAAAAAACAGTACAGCACATAAGGAATTACTAATTAGTGGGTATAGATTTAACAGTCAACAACTGCTAATGAAATAACATATATATATATATATATATATATATATATATATATATATATATATATATATATATATATGTATATAAAGGTAATCCATGGTGGAATTAATAAATATTAATAAAACAAATAAACATAAGAAATTAGCCACTTGCCCTGGTTGATCAACCATAATGAGTCACCGAAGAGGGGGCTCAACATGGGATAGAGTCTCACATGGACATGATGTTGGATGATGACTGGAGTGTGTACTGTCACCAGTTCTGCATGATGTTGACCATGAGGTGTTCACTATGGACGGGCATGACCCTCTCTGTAGCTAGAAAACAGAAACAAAGCAAAGTTAGACTGATGCAGTGCTGGAGCATGATGCCCACACAAAGATAAACACAAGGCCTTCTGCTGTTAAACTGGGCTCCAAAATGTATATAGGAGAAACCAGAATTCTGGGATACAGTGTTGCTGGTCACGTTTATAATTGATAAAGTTTGGGTGTGAAAGGTAGAAAAGGACATCCGTCAACTTGTAGCTTAAATGTGCAGATGCCTCCAGTCAATCAGACACCTTAGCAACCAACTAATACACCCGAATGACCACCTGGCACTATCTGGTAACCAACTAGTTCGCCTTAGCAATAACCTAGAAACACCCCAGCGGCCAATTGTTAGATCTTAGTGTACATATATAGATTTATCTTGTTCGCTCAACATCCGTAAATTGTTCACAGGTAAGCATACATGAATTGATTACACCACAAATCGTTTAGAAATAATTGTATTAACTGCCTAAATAATATATGTAAATCTTAAACACAATTCAGACATATTGAGTGTGTATTTGTATTTTTTTTTGTATTATCACCCCCTGAAAAACTGATTTTAGAATATGCTAATTTTTATTTTAATGGTCGTAACATTTTTCTGAGGACATTTTCTCAGGACATTCGCCAGCTTTTTGTTTAACTTTTCCTGGTCCACCTTAAGTGGTGCAGCAGTCACTTTCTGAACTGCTGCGCCATTTAAGGTGGAACGGGGAAATTCGAACAAGCAGCCGGCGAAAAAAAAGCTGACTTCAGCTTCATGGAGGGATGAAAGGCATGATATGAGGAGGTTTCTCTATTTCTGCTTAACAGCTGAGTAACATTGACTTATTTTTGCTGTTTCACAGAACCGACAGGTCAGTATTTTGTCTCGTTTGCGAATGTTTGTGATGGCTAGTCACAGCTGCTGCACCTTAAGGTGGAACGGAACATTCAAACAAGAGGCTGCGAAAAAAGAAGCTAAATTCAGCCTCGTATTGTATTTTTGATGAGGAGTTTTAATCTATCAAAATATCCCACCTAGAGGTTTTATTTACGGGTTTACCTGTGAATATGTGCTATGGCAGAAGATTTTGATAAGGTAGCACAGCTCGTCAGAGCAGCGCCACAGCCCGCCTTAGTTTCGTGCAGCTTAGTGACATCAAATTGATGCGCAGTAGCTTTAGCTCACAAGTAGCAATATTAGTATTTTAGCTCTTTAACGACCTCGTCATTCAGAGGATCCAGTGGTATTCAGGAGGAAAAATGTTCACAGGACAAAACGTGTCGGATTCTGAATTTTTTTGTTTAACACAGCTGAACAGACCCGGAGTTTCTAATATCAGCATAATGAGGACTACAGAATGATGCACGACTACAGTGGTCTATTATAAAATGGAGTTCCGGTCCTAAAATCTGATTGGCTGAGCCGCGTTCGAAGCTATTGTAATCAGAGAGCTTGTAGAGAGTCAGTGAGGATTCAGGGAAGGTGGGCGGAGCTGTCTTGACTATAAACACAGCAGATGTGGCTGTGTGAGTTTGAGAAAAGGTGCTATAAAAATGAAACCAGAAGTGGAACAGTGACTGAGTCTGAAGGCTCAACAGAGGAGGGCACAGGAGACCTAGGTAGTCACCCTGACATCTGGTGGTCTTTTTGGGCATTGCAGTTGGCCTCTTCACAACAAATATCTTATCATTAATACATTAATACATTAAAATACCAGAAAGACACACTTCATCACAGTGAATGAAAGTCCACAATGAATATAAAATATATAAAAAATATACATATGTCTTTACAGTGGACTGGTCTTCTGTAGATACACATGCTGTGGATTCTGGTATAATTTATTCTTAAAACTGTTACTGTTGGCCTTGATTCACTGTAATGTGAAGAGAAATAAATTATATCTTCACAGATTTATTGATAAAGTGTACCATTATGTAGGCACACATACATTTTTTAAAGAATTTTTAAGCAGATCCGAGTGCTGTTAATTCATTCATCTTGGAGAACTTGAGTAGCAGCTGTACGTATCACAGAGGCTAAGTGACCTAAAAGACCTGTAGGCTTAATGAACATTTCCTCTAAATTAGCACCAAAGCCTATGAATCAGGGGTGTGACTAGACTGTACCAACATCAGGGGCTGAGCCCATGGCCTATTTTACATGGTCCCATGATTACACAGCCTGTCTTCTCTATTTCAGAGCACCTACATTATAGACTGTAAACAATTTGCCAATTCAAACAAAAAAAAATAGCAATACCTTTATCTAAAACATAATTTATATATTATAATTACTATTATTATTATTATTATTATTATTAATAACAATAATAGTTAACATATCTACCACTGGTAGAGACTTCAGCACCCCTGCGACCCAGAAGGATAATCGGTTTAGAAAATGTGTGTATGAACATATCTGTGTCTCTTGTTGTGCCCATAAAAATCAGAACACTAATTTGTAAAAAGAGTTTATGGTATTTTGACTCTCCATCACTTTCTGCCAGCTCTCACCTCCTCTGCTTGCATGGTCAGTTACTGTCCTCTCTCAGCTGCTCTTCTGTTAAACTCCTCTCCAAGCTCTTCTACCCTTTGCTAATAAAACATTTAATTATTTACTCTAAAATGGAAATACCATTAGGTAAATATTAAATATAATGGCCATCTAAACTCATCTAAAAAATACTCACTTTCACTGCAGGTAGCCACCACTACAAACCACCTACACTACAGAAGTCTCTTAAAGGAAAACCAAAGCCTAAAACGTCCCCCTAAACCACCCTTAACCTACTTCCCTAACTCTTCTTCACTTTTTAAAATAGCCATATATCTATAAAGAAAGCACAAGAGACAATTGAAAGCATCCTGTCTGAGCTTATGGCATCGTCCCCTGGAAATCACGACAGGCCAGAACGATGCTCCACCAGCTCCCACTCTGGAGTTAGACTGATCTGATTAAAGAGGCACTTGGACCCACGGCTGAGCGCCTAACCCCTGGCCTGTCTTCCTACAAGAGACAATCATTCCTCCCCTGCTAGCACAGGAACTGCCCCCCTCCCCCCAAACCAAATACACACTTTCCCAGCTGCTACACTTTCTCTTTATCAGTCCTACGCTTCCCTTTCAGTCACTCACCGGTGCAGCCTGACTCCACTTTTTACAGGCCCCACCTTCATAACTGTCTCACTACAACATGCGATTCTCATTTTAACTGTAGAAATCCGGGGCTGTTTAACCCTTGTTGCATCTCCACCCCCGATGTTCACATGTTCCTGACCTCACTGATGAGGTGGATCAGGTGTGTTAGATCAGAGCTGGAACTAAATTCTGCAGAGTGAACAGATCATCAGGAGCAGGATTAGACACTCCTGATCTAGACAGGTTCAACTATTAGAGACTCACTGTACATAAGGCTGTGATATTAGAGTGAATGGGCAGTGAGGACTGTGTTTAAGATCTCAGTGTGTTAGACCACATTACCAAACTTGAACAGTACATTTCCAAAAGAAGAAATGTTGAACTAAACATTTTGCTGCCATTGATTCTCGTATCAACGCCACTATGGTGAGTGAGTTTGCAGCCAACATGGGAGCCGTGAATACCAGGAGGTATTTCGCACACTGGGAGGGGTTATAGAGCACAGGACAGAGGAGCAGAACGAGTCTCCATATCTTTAAATAGCATTTAAGTATAGATTTAATATTAATTAAATACATTATAAATTGTCATTAAAAACTGAAAAATGATTAGAAAAGTTTAATAATTTTGAAAATTGGTAAATGTTCATTCATATTTATGATGACAGAAAAGGAAATATCCACAAAAATTCCAGAGTGGGTTAAAGCCCACATTGGTCACTGTTAAGATCTGTTGTGTTCTTGGTGGTTCCAGTAAATTTTCTTTGATATTTGATGAGCATTTTAACAAGTCACACATTAACATGAGCGCACATGATACACTGAGAGACCAACATGAATGTTTTTATTTCTTAAACTAAGTGTAACCTCACAAAACCCTTGATTCGTTTTGAAAGTGTTTTTTAAAGAGCAAAGTAGTCGTTTCTAATCATCACTTCTAGTTCAGCTCTGGACTTCTACTCAGTGCAGTGATGAAGCTGAATAATTAAAGCTGAAAAAGCCAGAAGACTCTGTAGTGATCAGGGTCAGCAGCTGCTCAGGAGGCAAAAAGGCCTTTCTCAGATCTTCACCATCAACTAGTAAAATGTAATGTTTAATTTCTTAAAAACGCTGCCAGCACAAACGATGATTTCTATGGCACAAACCAGCACAAACGAATAGTAGCATTTTAATTAGCATTTTTATTCCATTTCTGACCACATGGGGGGCCAGCTTCACAGAGGTCTTTTAGAGCCATTAAATGCATCAGACGTCTGGTTCCTAGTACTATACTGGTGAACAATTCTGACTGTAAATTTCCCTGGAAAAGCGCATTTCACACCAAACCACTCTGAATGATTTTGTTGACATCTAAACCTTTGAATGATTAAGTAATTTTACAAAATCAGTGGAGTTCCCCTTTAACCTAGCCCACTGTGAGTCAACCCACAGTGGGCTACAAAAGGTTTCTGACTGGGCTGTACACCACTGGGCTAGCCCACAGATAACCTGACACAGGCTCAGGTTTTTTATGACAGGTGGTCAGTCTGTCTTCATTGTTAGTATATAGACATTATTTTAATTTTACTATGACATTAGGGGCTCAGCTTGTCCTCAGTGTTGATATATTAAAGTCATTTGAATGTTGCTATGACAGGTTGATTATTGGTATAATTTCCATGTAAAACACTGTAAAGAAAACAGTGAAAAAGCATTTAAAAGTGGTTTAATAAAAACAAAAACATATGATTTCATATTTAAACCTTATTGAGAATATTGAATGAGCTGAATGAAATTCTTATGATATGGTTGTTAATAGTAACAACAACACTATTAAACCAATGACAATGATTTTTAGCTCATCCGTTAAATGTAGAGTTTGGATAATATTACATTATCACTAATTATTTAATAGAACATTAGGATTAAGTCTAGTCTTAGTTTTTGCAACAAGAACAGACTTGAATATACATTTGTATAATGAAAATTAGGTCTGCATACAGAATAAAATAACAATTTTAGAATAAGTTTGTCTAGAACTGCATTTTCATTTACGTCCCCGCACTCAAGTCTGTGTTCACCACTGTATCACTGTGAAGTTCTAGTGCAAGGCAAATAGTCATGACTGTTGGATGTCACATTAATGTTAATTATTTAAGTTGTCAAGTGTGACTATAAAATGAGACAATAATTGGACTTTCGTGTTTCTGCCAATATGGAAAATAAATAAAATAGTAAATCAGTTATTAGTGGATGCAAAGCCCCTCATTATCATAAAGACAAGGAATAATACATAAAACAATATGGAAATAATACTTAAAATGTGTACATGAGAAAACAAAAAGTCTGACATTAATGTTATAATCATTCATTTGTTTTTACACTTTCTGCATTAAGATTTTACCCTCATATTTTTGTTGATTATATTTTATATTAACAGACCCTGTCCTCCTAAGTGTTTGTAAGTGTGTGTTTGGTTGGAAGTTTCTGGACATTTGACAGCTTGGAGCTGTGTACCTCACATGCAAATGAAATCTTAGTGAGCCGTATCTGTGGACGCTTCAAGCTTTGGATCCTGATAACGGTTTGCATGTAAATAAATTTTTAAGTTGGTGATGTAGATGCTGTCTTACAAAATTTATTCATACTCATGTTTATACTTGAGCAAAATGTTAAAACATATTGTATATTCTAATATATCATAATGTTGAGATAACGTTTACATATATTGACAGATTGTTAATGGCCCAACTGTGGCCAAACCCACCCAGCCCATTTAAAAGGCACTAAGTGTGGGTCGCCTGCATATAACGTAAAATAGGGGGACATGTGGGCCTCAATGTTGGCGAGCCATCCCAGCAATGGGCTTAAAATGTGATGTATAAATGTGGCCCACCATGGGCTACCTATTGTGGATCCCCAGTCAGTCATGAAACAGGGGCACATGTGAACCCCAATGTCAGCAGCCCACCATAAGCCCCGATATGAGGGCTTAGTGTGGGCTTCCAGCATGGGGCCCCGTATGTGCCATATGAGGGCTTGGTGTTCCCACCCACCTACCCCTTTTGTTAAATGGAACTGAGCCACTTTGGTACTACTAAGATGTCTTGGTACTACTGGCTCCTAAGCCTAAGGAACATTAGGGCAAAACACCATAATCACTTACAGGGTCCAACAAGCACATCCGTCCAGGTCCCATGTCCATACGTCCTCCCAACAGGAAGGGTTCCTGGCTTTCATACATTAGTGCCAGTAACTCAGACCCTAACTATTTGTTGCAAATGCTGAAATGCATGTAGACTTTTTATCAGTGTCATGAGGGATGTGTTACAATGTAATGCAATGTAAGTGCTCAGACTTTACCATTAGTGCCCCTCCCAATTACAGAGAATGACAAAACCATAACCTCAGAACAAAACATTTATTAAAAACAAACATTTAACAAGTTGAACTTTTGTTTCACTTTAACTGTTAGAGTTAAATATTTTAAAATGAAAACTAAAATAATTATAGACAATTAAAAACTGAAAATACACCAATCAGGCATAACATTATGACCCCCTCCTTGTTTCTATGCTCATTGTCCATTTTATCAGCTCCACTTTCTATATAGGGACACTTTGTAGTTTTACAGTTACAGACTGAAGTCCATCTGTTTCTCTGCATACTTTGTTAGCCCCCTTTTACCCTGTTCTTCAGTGGTCAGGACCCCCATGGACCCTCACACAGCAGGTACTATTTGGGTGGTGGATCATTCTCAGCACTGCAGTAACACTGATGTGGTGGTGGTGTGTTCCTGTGTGTTGCGCTAGTCTGAGTGGATCAGGCACAGCAGTGCTGCTGGAGTTTTCAAACACCTCAATGTCACTGCTGGACTGAGAATAGTCCATCAAAAAAAAATATCCAGCCAACAGCGTCCTGTGGGCAGCGTCCTGTGACCACTGATGAAGGACTAGAGGATGGCCAACACAAACTGTGCAGCAGCAGATGAGCTATCGTCTCTGACTTCACATCTACAAGGTGGACTGACAAGGTAGGAGTGTCTAATAGAGTGGACAGTGAGTGGACACAGTGTGTAAAAACTCCAGCAACACTGCTGTGTCTGATCCACTCATACCAGCACAACACTAACAAACCACCACCATTTCAGTGTTACTGAAGTGCTGAGAATGATCCACCACCCAAATAGTACCTGCTCTGTGAGGGTCCATGGGGGTCCTGACCACTGAAGAACAGGGTAAAAGGGGGCTGACAAAGTATGCAGAAACAGATGGACAACAGTCTGTAATTGTAGAACTACAAAGTGCCCCTATGTAGTAAGTGGAGCTGATAAAATAGACAACGAGTGTAGAAACAAGGAGATGATCATAATGTTATGCCTGATCAGTGTATATATTAATAACAAATCAAAAGACCTTAATATCACAAGTACTAATCAAATCAAATCACATTTATTGTCACATCACATTTACACAGGTGGAAAGTGAGTGAAAATCTTAGGTGCATAGCCCCCTTATAGAATTTAAATACAAAAAAATAAAATAATAAAAAATAAAAAAAATATATATATATAATATAATATATATATATATATATATATAACACACACACACACACACACACACTAAATATATACACATATACACAATATACACTAGTATTGCACTATTCCAATGTACAGTTGTACAGTAATAAGTTATGAAATAAAACTATGAAATGTGCTGTTGTACACATTTCCGTATGTTCAGTTAGCTTGAGGTAGATAAATGAGATGCAGGTACACAGAGGATAGAATATTGATACAAAAATCTTCCAGATTATACAAGATATGGATAGAAGATGTACAAAATGTCAGTCTAGATTGAAGGTGCAGAGGATCAGAGTGAGTCTGATGAGATGTGGATGAGGTGTAGATTGTCCATGGAGATGATGACTCAGAGGTGCAGTGACAGGCCTATAGACCGATACACCAGCACTACTGACTGTTCAGCAGCCTAATTGAACATATAAAGTAATAAACAGCATTTTTGGAAATTTTTCTGTTCAAATATTGAAATGAAAAATGAACTAACCCTTAATTTTAAAATTGTCCATTACAGATATGATCAACAAATACAACAATTAAAAAAAAACTTTTTACATTTAACTATTTTTTTTACTGTAACTAAGCATGAAAATTTAAAATGAACTGATCTTAAATGTCAAAATACAGCAATCTAAAAAATCTTTTTACATCAAAACAAACCTATTCACAGTCAACCAAAGACTTCAAATATTCAAAATGTAAGGCATTTTGGAATATCAGTGTCTTCGCCCATGTCCTGAACTTCTTCGTCTCAAAGACTCTTGTGCTAAGAACCGGCAAGACGCTTGTTTGTCGATCTGATGTAATGTGGTACATGCAGAGCTCAGTCTTGCGATTTCAGGAGATATGCCAAAATCCACATTCACCTGGGCACAGTCATTCATTCATTCGCTATTGGTAGTGTTTTCTTCCTGTCACAGAGATAAAGAAACATTAACACAAGGGCCATGTAATGTTTTTAATGAAAAGTGAAAGGAACCATACTTACCATCATTAAGGAGCGATGCTGATCAACTGGGGTACACGGGGGCTCCTGCGAGCATGATGATCACTGTCCTGGTTCTTGTTCCTCTGATGAAGCTGAACGATGATCTTCAGGTTCTGAACCCTCTGAAGAATCATTGTCAGACCCCTTTGCTTTTGATTCTATGGATTCTGAGGAGGAATCTGAAGAGAATTCTTCTGGGGAATCATATCTCAGCCTCATTTTTTCTTTTTTGTAGGATCTGGAGATGCCCTTGAAGTCGTCGGCCGGTGACCTAGTGAAGCCAATGGCAGTGGATACAGCATAAAGTCGATGGCTGAGGACACTGAGAATCCAAATGCAGCCCTCTGAGTTTCTCACAGAAGCTGCCTCTGAGACAGTGTTTAAGGGGATGTAAAATTGTTTTGACAGTGCCTACGAGTGGCATATGGACCTCTGGACCTTGCACTTCTTCTGGGGGCTGATGTCTGGAAATACACAAGAACATAAACCTTAAATAATATAAAGCACCTTTCATAGTGAGGACTGCAAGAAGAAACAAGTTTCAAAGCTAATGTGGTATGGAAAACTCACATAATAAACCACAGATGTTCATATTGGGCGGGAGGTCCATTTTACCCCAGACTCTTCGTCCACTCCATCTGGAAATATTCCTGCAGTTTTCTACATTGCTCCCCTAATGAATTAAAAAAAGAAATAGGGTGAATGACCACATGGGACACATCTCTTAATTTCCAGGAATGTGGTCATCCACCCATGTTCCTCACAGGTCAGGCAGATTTGGGCAAGATCATGAGCACACGCTGATTTGTTTTTCAACCTTTGTGGGAAAAAAATAATCATTAGAACAACTTTGCTATAACTTGGGGTGGATTTTACACCCCAAGAAATTCCAAATAATCAGCCAGCTTCTGCTCTGTAAAATATAGTAAAAGTATGTGAACATATAATGTAAATGAAATGTACACAAGTTAAATGTATATTATACAAAATAATTTTACATACCATATTTGGGAACTCCGCCACAGTAAAAGAGCTGTGGTGGCTGAAGTTCTTTCACAGCTTTTTTTTCCCCTTTGTCAATCACGACAAGTTCTTCCTGGTCTTTTAATCTTTGTCTTTGCTCTCGCCCCAGACTGCCAGGCACTCAACCCATGGCTTCCGGCCCCAGCTGCATTTAGAGGACAGTTATTTCTTTTTTTCAGCTCAGCAACTGTTTGCATCCTCACAGTCAGGACAGTCAGTTTTGGTGGAGGTTGCCTCAGGCAGATACTTTACAGGTTTTTTGATTGGCTCAGGTTTAGACAGCCATGATGAAGAAACCCCAACTAAAGGACCAGATGGAGAGGAAGGAATGATTCCTTTGTTAGAGTGTGAGCTAAGTATTCATTTGTCAAATAAGGTGAGAGAGTAGGTTGAGGGGATGGAGCCTTCACTTAGTCAGAGGATGAAGTGGTGAGTCCTAATAGCTCACACAGATGGGTTAAAATTTTTCTGTTTTGTCTCATAGCTGTCTCCACTTTGATGCAGCTATGAGATTGGTTTGCTCAAGCCAAACCTTGCAGTGGCTCAGCACCTACATCTAATAAGAACAGCATAGGATGGATAGCAGTGGTTGCTCAAAGAATGGCCAGGCTTTGTAAAATGTCATCTGGCCATGAAAGTAAATTTGTCTAACTCACATTTCTGAAAAAACAATAATGCCCCACAAAAACTGAAATTATATTTACAATCATTTAGAAACGTGTCACGTCTTGTGTTATGTCACTATAAACACATGCTTACTTCTACTTTGTGGCAAGCAAGGTAGTGTTTGTCCAACCTTTCAATGTGTTTTTTGCCACAGTTTGGCACTTCGCAATTGAAGAATCCTTTTGTCCTAATAAAAACACATACAAACAGCCAAAACAATAAGTCAGTCTCACACAGACACAAACACACAGGTCACCACTTTTCTGGGCTTCTTCCACTTGGAGGACCACACAGGTGAATCCTCAACCCGTGGCACTGGATTCAAGGTGAACCCAGCAAGGTGGACAGAGAAAAGCAAGAAAATTAGGCAAACAATTGCAATAGGCTGAAACTGTGGGATATCAAGGTGGTGCTTCTTAATGAAAAAAACTCACCTGGACTAATGTCTACACTAAACACAGAGATCCTATCTTAGACAAACAGGAAAACTTTGCCTCACTGACGTGCTCTAAGAGGTCATTCAGCCTGCTCTGTCTGGATGTACAGATAACAGGTAGAACCATGAAATGTCACTTCAATAAAGCAGTTTAAAAAGAATACCTCCAAAGACACAGCACAGTGAGAAAAAATACCCGACATTTATGGGCCGCTGCCTGCTGGGTGAACAGCATACCGCCGTAAGTGCAGTAACAAAGAAAACCTCAGATAGAGCTAATATGCAAGAGAGAATGAATCAACAGAAAAGACTGCAATTGAAGTAAAAAAAATCCCACATTTAAGCATCTCTATACATAATCAAGTACCAGTAACAGTCCACAGATGAGTGCAAATAAAGTAGCACCCTGAGTGATACTAAATGTAGTTTAGTATACATAATGTATTGCAGTTTGAATGTCCATACAGTTTAATTTAGAAAGGACCTTGAAGTTTGACCTCGCAACGATTTAGTGTAGAGAACACATTGCACAGTTTGATCTGTCTTCAGTTCAATGCAAAGAACACAATACACAGATTGACTGCCAAACACCGTTTAGCAACATAACGCATTGCGCACCATGAATGTTCACACTGTTTAGTGTAGAGAACACATTGTAGTTTGAGCTCCCACCAATAGCATAGAGCACACGTTTCATAGTTTGACCTCCCAACAACAGCTGAGGGTAGAGAACACATTGCAGGTTGAATATCCATACACAGTTTAGTTTCGAGAACACCTTTCACAGTTTGACCCCCCTCACACTTTAGGGTAGAGAATACATTGCAGTCTAAATACGTACCCATAAACGGTTTAGAGAATGCCTTATACAGTTAGACCTCCCAACAACAGTTTAGTGTAGAGAATGCATTGCAGTTTGAACAACCATACAAAGTTTAGTTAGAGAGTGGCTTGCACAGTCTGAATACACAGACAGTTTAGAGAAGGCCTTGCACAGTTTGACCTCCCAACAACAGTTTAGTGGAGAGAACACAATGTAGTTTGAATACCCATATGGAGTTTGGTTTAGAAAATGGTTTGTACAGTCTGAATACCCATACACAGTTTAGTTTAGAGAACACCTTTTTCTTCTTGACCTCCCAACAATTTAGTGTAGACAACGCATTGCAGTTTGAATATCAATACATAATTTGATCTACCAACAACAGTACAGGGTAGAGAATGCATCACAGTTTGAATCCACACACAGTTTAGTTTGGAGACCACGTTTTACTTTTTGATCTCCCAACAATTTAATGTAGACAACGTGTTGTAGTTCAAATATCCATACACAGTTGAGAGAAGGCCTTGCACATTTTGAACTCCCAACAATACCTTAGGGTAGAGAAAGCATCGCAGTTTGAACAAGCGTGCAAAGTTTATTTGAGAGCGGCTCACGCAGTCCGAATACACATGGACAGCTTAGCTCAGAGAATGCCCTGCACAGTTTGACCTTCCAACAACAGTTTACTGTAAAGAACACATTGTAGTTTGAATACCCAGTTTGGTTTAGAAAATGGTTTGTACAGCCTGAATACCTATACAGAGTTTAGTTTAGAGAACACCTATTACTTTTTGACCACCCAACATTTTAGTGTAGACAATGCATTGCAGTTTAAATACCCAAACACAATTTGATGTACCAACAACAGTTTAGGGTAGAAAAAGGTATCACAGTTTGAATACCCACACACAGTTTAGTTTAGAGAACACCTTTTACTTTTTGATCTCCCAACAATTTAATGTAGACAACGCGTTCCAGTTTAAATATGCATACACAGAGAAGAGCTTGCACATTTTGACTTTCAACAACAGTTTTGGGTAGAGAATGCATCACATTTCGAATACCCATATGCAAGTTAGCGAATGGTTTATACAGTCTCAATACACACACACAGATTTGTTTAGAGAACACCCTTCACTTTTCAACCTCCCAACAACAGTTTAGTGTAGAGAACGCACTGCAGTTTCAATACCGATACGCAGTTTAGAAAACTGCTTGCACAGTTTGACCTCCCAACAACAGAGCTTTGTGTAAAGGACATGTTGCCATTTGGTGTCCCACCAGTTTAGGGTAGAGAACACGTTTGCTCTCTCCTCACACACAGACTGGAGAACGTAAATCACTGATCACTCAAATACAGTGTAGAGAATACATCAGTGATTAACCCCACACATACCAGTGGCACAGGCAGGAATAAATTTTCAGGTTAGCCTGTGGAAAAAGTGGGTTGGACAAATTTGTAGAAACAATTTCCTAACATGCTACGTACCACAATGTTGTGACAAAATGCTATACTTCAGCATACAACACTAATGGCAGTGCATCATTATACATTTTCCAATGCTTCTTCCCCGATACAAAACAATAGGAAGAATCAACTGACATCAACCAGAATGCTGGATTCACATACACCAGAACCTGCACTTCACTAACCAACAGCACACTTCACTAACCAACCGCACCCTTAAGTAGAAAACATCTCAAAGTGAAAAAGGTGAACCCACCAAGGTGGACAGAGCAAGAAAATGAGGTAAACAAAAAATGGCAGAGGCTGAATAAACTGTGTGGATACCAAGGTAGTGCTCCTTACTGAAGAAAGACTTACCTGGACTCATGTCCACATAAAACACAAGGAGATCTCATCGTAACCTCAGACACTGCCAAAAATGAAAGCCAGTGCTAGTACCTAGCAAGAAAGATACAAAGCTTGAAGACTGCAAAGGAGTCTGCTGGTCGGACAGCCAGCATAAGTTCGTTCCACCAATGGATGCCAGAACAGAGAAGGGTCTTGATGCTTGTCTTCCATACATCGTAAAGGATGGCGGGTCAAGCTGAGCTGTACATGTAGCTCGAAGTGCTCGAGGTACAGATCAAGTTTTGATGATTGCAATCAAGCAAGCAGGCAAGCATCAGAGTTTTACATATGACACGGGCTGTTACAGAAAGACAGTGAAGGGAACGCAGCAGTGTCTTTGTAAAAGGCAGGAAGTGCAGCAAATGGAAGGATGCTGATGCTGAGATCAAGTCTGCCTTCTGGACTGCAGATGGGCAATTCCATAGACCACCGGCCACCCTGGTCTGCACCTGTGACAAACACTGGGGATAGATAAGATCACAGGTATTGCGCATCCTGCGACAATGATGTGGTAGTCTACATCTGTGGGATGTGGAAATAGGTATTGAAAAACACAGTTTGGAAGTGCAAAAATGCAGTAATGTGAAGAACTAAAAAAAAACAAAACAAAAAAAAAAAAGAAATTATAAAAACAATATCAATAAATGATACTTAGCCAAGTTTGATTGGTCCTGTCTGTGTGTTCATGATGAGTGGAAAAGACTGGTACGTCCAACCAGCCACCACAGGTATTCACGTCCATGACAGATGCCTCCTCAATTAATCAGCATCGTGACTGCCAGCTCAGTCTACAATTCACACCTTAGACTAACCTACAACCACATCTGAAACTGCAGACACAGGAGAACCCCAATCACTGATCGCTCCAATACACAATGCAGCTAACACCAATGACTAAACCCCACATATGTACAGTTTACTGCTAAGAAGGCAAAACATTGAATGATCCTGGAAACACACAGCTTTCCCCGCTCTGGTATCCAACTCAGTCCGTTCAAGTTCTTCTGACGTCACTTCACATGACAGATTCAAAACACAAAGACAGAAAAGAGATACATGAGAAATTAATGAGAAATAAAGATTGATTGCCCATCACCAGGGACTGTGTTTGTGTCTGTATGTAATACTTACCTGAATGTCTACCTGTAATACTCACCTGTTGTCTGTTCCTAGCAGAGTCTGCAAAAGGGAGGCAGAGCAGACGGAGCTCACTCATGAGTGTGCCGGAGGGCCCACGGCTAGCTCATGGGAGGGGTGATGTCTCCAATCTAGATCCAAGAAAACAGAGTGAGCCAGGTTAATAAATGTGCGCACCGTGATGAAACACCTTTACCGGGAATGACATTAAGGCCTTATGACATTGAGTGGATTTAAAACAAAGGGAAATAAAATCATACTCTTACAGGACACCCCTGCAGAGTGGAATGGTTCAGCTCAGGTGATGCAGGGGTGGGGCTAAGCCCATAAAAGGTATGGGAGAGGTTTAGCAAAGGGAGGCTAGCTCGAGGATACTCACCTCAGATTGAGAGGAAGCTGTGGGGGAGGAAGTAGAGCCAAGCTAAAAGTGTAGTTCTATGGCCTTGCGGCCTAGGGCTAATTATACTTACCTGTACTGCCAATGAGTCGGGTCAACATTTTAACTATCGTTTATTTTGGGTTTGCATAGTTTTTCTTTTGTATGTCTTCACATTGTAAATAAATGATTCTCCGTTTGAAAAGAACCATTCATCCAATCTTCAGCTTACAACTGCATTCCACTTACCATTCAGTCACAACCTACCCGGTGACTTCGTGTCTCCTCACGAGGTTCGACGAACCATCATCACATTGATTTTTAAACTGTAACAAAAAAAAAGCAAACAAACTCAAGGTGAACAACAGAGATGGCCTCGCTGTCCTCTGTGTCCTTGGTGTAGAGATCCTCAACACTTCTTCTCTGAACTCTGACTTGCACGTCATCCTCTGGTCAGTCCAGCCAGGCACAGATGTCAGCAAGTACAGGCCAGGAGGAACCTAGCTCAGAATAATTCCACATGAATTAAAGCATGCTTAAAATTGGATTCAACAACAACATTTGAGGAAATTCATACACACCCACAAAATAATAGTATGATAATATTTGACACGAAATTATTGCTAACATCTGCTCATTTGCACACAACGTTTAGCGAAATCAAACCCAGAGTTGGTCAATAATGGTGTTCAACAGGTTTCACTACAGGTCACCACTTCTCTGGATTTCTTCCACGTGGCAGACCACAGTCCTCAACCTATGGCACTGGGTCCACGGTGAACCCAGCAAGGTGGACAGAGAAAAAGCAACAAAATGAGGTAAATAAAAACATGGCAGAGGCTGAAGAAACTGTGTGGATATTGAGGTAGTGCTCCTTACTGAAGAAAGACTTACCCGACTCATGTCCACATAAAACACATGATCCCATCCTGCCAAATCAGAGGGAAAACTATGCCAGGCTGACATGCTCCAAAACTACCCTTGAGCTCAGACGCTGCCAAAAATGAAAGCAAGTGCCAGTACCTACAAAGAAAAATACAAAATTAACCATGGCATAAATGCAAAACAAAGCATTTCAATAAGAATCTTGAATTAGTGTTCGCTTAAGTGATTCTTGAAGAATTGGGCCTTCGCTTTATGTTAAAGACCGCGAGGGAGTCTGCTGTTCGAACAGCCAGTGGAAAGTGGCACAGAAACACACAGACATGCAAAAATGTTAAGAAGTAAGAAATATGAAAACATGAATCTAATAATTAAATCTAAAGGATGTACAAAACACAGTCTAACGAATCCTGTAGCCGATTCAAATCCTGGCGGTGGTCGACGTAGGCTGCTGAACGCAGAAGGTGCAGGTGTCTTGTGAAGTTCTGGTCCCTCTGCAGTCTGTAATCCAGGAGGAATGGTGTCTTCGTGAAGTCCAGGTCCTTCTGCTGTCTGAAATCCTGAATCCAGGAAGGACGCTTCACCGGATCCCTGCACAGAAAACAGTGGAAAAGACAAAGAAAGGGAGGAAAAAAAATATTCCTAGCATGGTTTAATAAAATCTGGGGTTTTGTAATATTTAAAACCTAAAAAGACAAAATAAGGAGGATATAGACTTCCATTGTGGTGATGAGTGGATGTGATGTTCGACCTCAGCGCTCCCACTGGTCAACATTTAGGGGCTCTGGTTACAGACGACAGCGCCTGCACCTGAAAACAAAACACTCACACAGAAACACACAGACATGCAAAAATGTTAAGTAAGAAATATGAAAACATGAATCTAATAATTAAATCTAAAGGATGTACAAAACACAGTCTAACGAATCCTGTAGCCGATTCAAATCCTGGCGGTGGTCGACGTAGGCTGCTGAACGCAGAAGGTGCAGGTGTCTTCGTGAAGTTCTGGTCCCTCTGCCGTCTGCAGTCTGTAATCCAGGAGGAATGGTGTCTTCGTGAAGTCCAGGTCCTTCTGCTGTCTGAAATCCTGAATCCAGGAAGGACGCTTCACCGGATCCCTGCACAGAAAACAGTGGAAAAGACAAAGAAAGGGAGGAAAAAAAAATATTCCTAGCATGGTTTAATAAAATCTGGGGGTTTGTAATATTTAAAACCTAAAAAGACAAAATAAGGAGGATATAGACTTCCATTGTGGTGATGAGTGGATGTGATGTTCGACCTCAGCGCTCCCACTGGTCAACATTTAGGGGCTCTGGTTACAGACGACAGCGCCTGCACCTGAAAACAAAACACTCACACAGAAACACACAGACATGCAAAAATGTTAAGAAGTAAGAAATATGAAAACATGAATCTAATAATTAAATCTAAAGGATGTACAAAACACAGTCTAACGAATCCTGTAGCCGATTCAAATCCTGGCGGTGGTCGACGTAGGCTGCTGAACGCAGAAGGTGCAGGTGTCTTAGTGAAGTTCTGGTCCCTCTGCAGTCTGTAATCCAGGAGGAATGGTGTCTTCGTGAAGTCCAGGTCCTTCTGCTGTCTGAAATCCTGAATCCAGGAAGGACGCTTCACCGGATCCCTGCACAGAAAACAGTGGAAAAGACAAAGAAAGGGAGGAAAAAAAAATATTCCTAGCATGGTTTAATAAAATCTGGGGGTTTGTAATATTTAAAACCTAAAAAGACAAAATAAGGAGGATATAGACTTCCATTGTGGTGATGAGTGGATGTGATGTTCGACCTCAGCGCTCCCACTGGTCAACATTTAGGGGCTCTGGTTACAGACGACAGCGCCTGCACCTGAAAACAAAACACTCACACAGAAACACACAGACATGCAAAAATGTTAAGAAGTAAGAAATATGAAAACATGAATCTAATAATTAAATCTAAAGGATGTACAAAACACAGTCTAACGAATCCTGTAGCCGATTCAAATCCTGGCGGTGGTCGACGTAGGCTGCTGAACGCAGAAGGTGCAGGTGTCTTAGTGAAGTTCTGGTCCCTCTGCAGTCTGTAATCCAGGAGGAATGGTGTCTTCGTGAAGTCCAGGTCCTTCTGCTGTCTGAAATCCTGAATCCAGGAAGGACGCTTCACCGGATCCCTGCACAGAAAACAGTGGAAAAGACAAAGAAAGGGAGGAAATAAAAAATATTCCTAGCATGGTTTAATAAAATCTGGGGGTTTGTAATATTTAAAACCTAAAAAGACAAAATAAGGAGGATATAGACTTCCATTGTGGTGATGAGTGGATGTGATGTTCGACCTCAGCGCTCCCACTGGTCAACATTTAGGGGCTCTGGTTACAGACGACAGCGCCTGCACCTGAAAACAAAACACTCACACAGAAACACACAGACATGCAAAAATGTTAAGAAGTAAGAAATATGAAAACATGAATCTAATAATTAAATCTAAAGGATGTACAAAACACAGTCTAACGAATCCTGTAGCCGATTCAAATCCTGGCGGTGGTCGACGTAGGCTGCTGAACGCAGAAGGTGCAGGTGTCTGTGAAGTTCTGGTCCCTCTGCAGTCTGTAATCCAGGAGGAATGGTGTCTTCGTGAAGTCCAGGTCCTTCTGCTGTCTGAAATCCTGAATCCAGGAAGGACGCTTCACCGGATCCCTGCACAGAAAACAGTGGAAAAGACAAAGAAAGGGAGGAAAAAAAATATTCCTAGCATGGTTTAATAAAATCTGGGGGTTTGTAATATTTAAAACCTAAAAAGACAAAATAAGGAGGATATAGACTTCCATTGTGGTGATGAGTGGATGTGATGTTCGACCTCAGCGCTCCCACTGGTCAACATTTAGGGGCTCTGGTTACAGACGACAGCGCCTGCACCTGAAAACAAAACACTCACACAGAAACACACAGACATGCAAAAATGTTAAGAAGTAAGAAATATGAAAACATGAATCTAATAATTAAATCTAAAGGATGTACAAAACACAGTCTAACGAATCCTGTAGCCGATTCAAATCCTGGCGGTGGTCGACGTAGGCTGCTGAACGCAGAAGGTGCAGGTGTCTTAGTGAAGTTCTGGTCCCTCTGCAGTCTGTAATCCAGGAGGAATGGTGTCTTCGTGAAGTCCAGGTCCTTCTGCTGTCTGAAATCCTGAATCCAGGAAGGACGCTTCACCGGATCCCTGCACAGAAAACAGTGGAAAAGACAAAGAAAGGGAGGAAAAAAAAATATTCCTAGCATGGTTTAATAAAATCTGGGGGTTTGTAATATTTAAAACCTAAAAAGACAAAATAAGGAGGATATAGACTTCCATTGTGGTGATGAGTGGATGTGATGCTCGACCTCAGCGCTCCCACTGGTCAACATTTAGGGGCTCTGGTTACAGACGACAGCGCCTGCACCTGAAAACAAAACACTCACACAGAAACACACAGACATGCAAAAATGTTAGGAAGTAAGAAATATGAAAACATGAATCTAATAATTAAATCTAAAGGATGTACAAAACACAGTCTAACGAATCCTGTAGCCGATTCAAATCCTGGCGGTGGTCGACGTAGGCTGCTGAACGCAGAAGGTGCAGGTGTCTGTGAAGTTCTGGTCCCTCTGCAGTCTGTAATCCAGGAGGAATGGTGTCTTCGTGAAGTCCAGGTCCTTCTGCTGTCTGAAATCCTGAATCCAGGAAGGACGCTTCACCGGATCCCTGCACAGAAAACAGTGGAAAAGACAAAGAAAGGGAGGAAATAAAAAATATTCCTAGCATGGTTTAATAAAATCTGGGGGTTTGTAATATTTAAAACCTAAAAAGACAAAATAAGGAGGATATAGACTTCCATTGTGGTGATGAGTGGATGTGATGTTCCACCTCAGCGCTCCCACTGGTCAACATTTAGGGGCTCTGGTTACAGACGACAGCGCCTGCACCTGAAAACAAAACACTCACACAGAAACACACAGACATGCAAAAATGTTAAGAAGTAAGAAATATGAAAACATGAATCTAATAATTAAATCTAAAGGATGTACAAAACACAGTCTAACGAATCCTGTAGCCGATTCAAATCCTGGCGGTGGTCGACGTAGGCTGCTGAACGCAGAAGGTGCAGGTGTCTTAGTGAAGTTCTGGTCCCTCTGCCGTCTGTAATCCAGGAGGAATGGTGTCTTCGTGAAGTCCAGGTCCTTCTGCTGTCTGAAATCCTGAATCCAGGAAGGACGCTTCACCGGATCCCTGCACAGAAAACAGTGGAAAAGACAAAGAAAGGGAGGAAAAAAAAATATTCCTAGCATGGTTTAATAAAATCTGGGGGTTTGTAATATTTAAAACCTAAAAAGACAAAATAAGGAGGATATAGACTTCCATTGTGGTGATGAGTGGATGTGATGTTCGACCTCAGCGCTCCCACTGGTCAACATTTAGGGGCTCTGGTTACAGACGACAGCGCCTGCACCTGAAAACAAAACACTCACACAGAAACACACAGACATGCAAAAATGTTAAGAAGTAAGAAATATGAAAACATGAATCTAATAATTAAATCTAAAGGATGTACAAAACACAGTCTAACGAATCCTGTAGCCGATTCAAATCCTGGCGGTGGTCGACGTAGGCTGCTGAACGCAGAAGGTGCAGGTGTCTGTGAAGTTCTGGTCCCTCTGCAGTCTGTAATCCAGGAGGAATGGTGTCTTCGTGAAGTCCAGGTCCTTCTGCTGTCTGAAATCCTGAATCCAGGAAGGACGCTTCACCGGATCCCTGCACAGAAAACAGTGGAAAAGACAAAGAAAGGGAGGAAATAAAAAATATTCCTAGCATGGTTTAATAAAATCTGGGGGTTTGTAATATTTAAAACCTAAAAAGACAAAATAAGGAGGATATAGACTTCCATTGTGGTGATGAGTGGATGTGATGTTCGACCTCAGCGCTCCCACTGGTCAACATTTAGGGGCTCTGGTTACAGACGACAGCGCCTGCACCTGAAAACAAAACACTCACACAGAAACACACAGACATGCAAAAATGTTAAGAAGTAAGAAATATGAAAACATGAATCTAATAATTAAATCTAAAGGATGTACAAAACACAGTCTAACGAATCCTGTAGCCGATTCAAATCCTGGCGGTGGTCGACGTAGGCTGCTGAACGCAGAAGGTGCAGGTGTCTTAGTGAAGTTCTGGTCCCTCTGCAGTCTGTAATCCAGGAGGAATGGTGTCTTCGTGAAGTCCAGGTCCTTCTGCTGTCTGAAATCCTGAATCCAGGAAGGACGCTTCACCGGATCCCTGCACAGAAAACAGTGGAAAAGACAAAGAAAGGGAGGAAATAAAAAATATTCCTAGCATGGTTTAATAAAATCTGGGGGTTTGTAATATTTAAAACCTAAAAAGACAAAATAAGGAGGATATAGACTTCCATTGTGGTGATGAGTGGATGTGATGTTCGACCTCAGCGCTCCCACTGGTCAACATTTAGGGGCTCTGGTTACAGACGACAGCGCCTGCACCTGAAAACAAAACACTCACACAGAAACACACAGACATGCAAAAATGTTAGGAAGTAAGAAATATGAAAACATGAATCTAATAATTAAATCTAAAGGATGTACAAAACACAGTCTAACGAATCCTGTAGCCGATTCAAATCCTGGCGGTGGTCGACGTAGGCTGCTGAACGCAGAAGGTGCAGGTGTCTTAGTGAAGTTCTGGTCCCTCTGCCATCTGCAGTCTCTAATCCAGGAGGAATGGTGTCTTCGTGAAGTCCAGGTCCTTCTGCTGTCTGAAATCCTGAATCCAGGAAGGACGCTTCACCGGATCCCTGCACAGAAAACAGTGGAAAAGACAAAGAAAGGGAGGAAATAAAAAATATTCCTAGCATGGTTTAATAAAATCTGGGGGTTTGTAATATTTAAAACCTAAAAAGACAAAATAAGGAGGATATAGACTTCCATTGTGGTGATGAGTGGATGTGATGCTCGACCTCAGCGCTCCCACTGGTCAACATTTAGGGGCTCTGGTTACAGACGACAGCGCCTGCACCTGAAAACAAAACACTCACACAGAAACACACAGACATGCAAAAATGTTAGAAGTAAGAAATATGAAAACATGAATCTAATAATTAAATCTAAAGGATGTACAAAACACAGTCTAACGAATCCTGTAGCCGATTCAAATCCTGGCGGTGGTCGACGTAGGCTGCTGAACGCAGAAGGTGCAGGTGTCTGTGAAGTTCTGGTCCCTCTGCAGTCTGTAATCCAGGAGGAATGGTGTCTTCGTGAAGTCCAGGTCCTTCTGCTGTCTGAAATCCTGAATCCAGGAAGGACGCTTCACCGGATCCCTGCACAGAAAACAGTGGAAAAGACAAAGAAAGGGAGGAAATAAAAAATATTCCTAGCATGGTTTAATAAAATCTGGGGGTTTGTAATATTTAAAACCTAAAAAGACAAAATAAGGAGGATATAGACTTCCATTGTGGTGATGAGTGGATGTGATGCTCCACCTCAGCGCTCCCACTGGTCAACATTTAGGGGCTCTGGTTACAGACGACAGCGCCTGCACCTGAAAACAAAACACTCACACAGAAACACACAGACATGCAAAAATGTTAAGTAAGAAATATGAAAACATGAATCTAATAATTAAATCTAAAGGATGTACAAAACACAGTCTAACGAATCCTGTAGCCGATTCAAATCCTGGCGGTGGTCGACGTAGGCTGCTGAACGCAGAAGGTGCAGGTGTCTTAGTGAAGTTCTGGTCCCTCTGCAGTCTGTAATCCAGGAGGAATGGTGTCTTCGTGAAGTCCAGGTCCTTCTGCTGTCTGAAATCCTGAATCCAGGAAGGACGCTTCACCGGATCCCTGCACAGAAAACAGTGGAAAAGACAAAGAAAGGGAGGAAATAAAAAATATTCCTAGCATGGTTTAATAAAATCTGGGGGTTTGTAATATTTAAAACCTAAAAAGACAAAATAAGGAGGATATAGACTTCCATTGTGGTGATGAGTGGATGTGATGTTCGACCTCAGCGCTCCCACTGGTCAACATTTAGGGGCTCTGGTTACAGACGACAGCGCCTGCACCTGAAAACAAAACACTCACACAGAAACACACAGACATGCAAAAATGTTAGGAAGTAAGAAATATGAAAACATGAATCTAATAATTAAATCTAAAGGATGTACAAAACACAGTCTAACGAATCCTGTAGCCGATTCAAATCCTGGCGGTGGTCGACGTAGGCTGCTGAACGCAGAAGGTGCAGGTGTCTTAGTGAAGTTCTGGTCCCTCTGCTCTGCAGTCTCTAATCCAGGAGGAATGGTGTCTTCGTGAAGTCCAGGTCCTTCTGCTGTCTGAAATCCTGAATCCAGGAAGGACGCTTCACCGGATCCCTGCACAGAAAACAGTGGAAAAGACAAAGAAAGGGAGGAAATAAAAAATATTCCTAGCATGGTTTAATAAAATCTGGGGGTTTGTAATATTTAAAACCTAAAAAGACAAAATAAGGAGGATATAGACTTCCATTGTGGTGATGAGTGGATGTGATGCTCGACCTCAGCGCTCCCACTGGTCAACATTTAGGGGCTCTGGTTACAGACGACAGCGCCTGCACCTGAAAACAAAACACTCACACAGAAACACACAGACATGCAAAAATGTTAAGTAAGAAATATGAAAACATGAATCTAATAATTAAATCTAAAGGATGTACAAAACACAGTCTAACGAATCCTGTAGCCGATTCAAATCCTGGCGGTGGTCGACGTAGGCTGCTGAACGCAGAAGGTGCAGGTGTCTTAGTGAAGTTCTGGTCTCTCTGCAGTCTGTAATCCAGGAGGAATGGTGTCTTCGTGAAGTCCAGGTCCTTCTGCTGTCTGAAATCCTGAATCCAGGAAGGACGCTTCACCGGATCCCTGCACAGAAAACAGTGGAAAAGACAAAGAAAGGGAGGAAATAAAAAATATTCCTAGCATGGTTTAATAAAATCTGGGGGTTTGTAATATTTAAAACCTAAAAAGACAAAATAAGGAGGATATAGACTTCCATTGTGGTGATGAGTGGATGTGATGTTCGACCTCAGCGCTCCCACTGGTCAACATTTAGGGGCTCTGGTTACAGACGACAGCGCCTGCACCTGAAAACAAAACACTCACACAGAAACACACAGACATGCAAAAATGTTAAGAAGTAAGAAATATGAAAACATGAATCTAATAATTAAATCTAAAGGATGTACAAAACACAGTCTAACGAATCCTGTAGCCGATTCAAATCCTGGCGGTGGTCGACGTAGGCTGCTGAACGCAGAAGGTGCAGGTGTCTTGTGAAGTTCTGGTCCCTCTGCAGTCTGTAATCCAGGAGGAATGGTGTCTTCGTGAAGTCCAGGTCCTTCTGCTGTCTGAAATCCTGAATCCAGGAAGGACGCTTCACCGGATCCCTGCACAGAAAACAGTGGAAAAGACAAAGAAAGGGAGGAAATAAAAAATATTCCTAGCATGGTTTAATAAAATCTGGGGGTTTGTAATATTTAAAACCTAAAAAGACAAAATAAGGAGGATATAGACTTCCATTGTGGTGATGAGTGGATGTGATGTTCGACCTCAGCGCTCCCACTGGTCAACATTTAGGGGCTCTGGTTACAGACGACAGCGCCTGCACCTGAAAACAAAACACTCACACAGAAACACACAGACATGCAAAAATGTTAGGAAGTAAGAAATATGAAAACATGAATCTAATAATTAAATCTAAAGGATGTACAAAACACAGTCTAACGAATCCTGTAGCCGATTCAAATCCTGGCGGTGGTCGACGTAGGCTGCTGAACGCAGAAGGTGCAGGTGTCTTAGTGAAGTTCTGGTCCCTCTGCAGTCTGTAATCCAGGAGGAATGGTGTCTTCGTGAAGTCCAGGTCCTTCTGCTGTCTGAAATCCTGAATCCAGGAAGGACGCTTCACCGGATCCCTGCACAGAAAACAGTGGAAAAGACAAAGAAAGGGAGGAAAAAAAATATTCCTAGCATGGTTTAATAAAATCTGGGGGTTTGTAATATTTAAAACCTAAAAAGACAAAATAAGGAGGATATAGACTTCCATTGTGGTGATGAGTGGATGTGATGTTCGACCTCAGCGCTCCCACTGGTCAACATTTAGGGGCTCTGGTTACAGACGACAGCGCCTGCACCTGAAAACAAAACACTCACACAGAAACACACAGACATGCAAAAATGTTAAGAAGTAAGAAATATGAAAACATGAATCTAATAATTAAATCTAAAGGATGTACAAAACACAGTCTAACGAATCCTGTAGCCGATTCAAATCCTGGCGGTGGTCGACGTAGGCTGCTGAACGCAGAAGGTGCAGGTGTCTGTGAAGTTCTGGTCCCTCTGCAGTCTGTAATCCAGGAGGAATGGTGTCTTCGTGAAGTCCAGGTCCTTCTGCTGTCTGAAATCCTGAATCCAGGAAGGACGCTTCACCGGATCCCTGCACAGAAAACAGTGGAAAAGACAAAGAAAGGGAGGAAATAAAAAATATTCCTAGCATGGTTTAATAAAATCTGGGGGTTTGTAATATTTAAAACCTAAAAAGACAAAATAAGGAGGATATAGACTTCCATTGTGGTGATGAGTGGATGTGATGTTCGACCTCAGCGCTCCCACTGGTCAACATTTAGGGGCTCTGGTTACAGACGACAGCGCCTGCACCTGAAAACAAAACACTCACACAGAAACACACAGACATGCAAAAATGTTAGGAAGTAAGAAATATGAAAACATGAATCTAATAATTAAATCTAAAGGATGTACAAAACACAGTCTAACGAATCCTGTAGCCGATTCAAATCCTGGCGGTGGTCGACGTAGGCTGCTGAACGCAGAAGGTGCAGGTGTCTTCGTGAAGTTCTGGTCCCTCTGCCGTCTGCAGTCTGTAATCCAGGAGGAATGGTGTCTTCGTGAAGTCCAGGTCCTTCTGCTGTCTGAAATCCTGAATCCAGGAAGGACGCTTCACCGGATCCCTGCACAGAAAACAGTGGAAAAGACAAAGAAAGGGAGGAAATAAAAAATATTCCTAGCATGGTTTAATAAAATCTGGGGGTTTGTAATATTTAAAACCTAAAAAGACAAAATAAGGAGGATATAGACTTCCATTGTGGTGATGAGTGGATGTGATGTTCGACCTCAGCGCTCCCACTGGTCAACATTTAGGGGCTCTGGTTACAGACGACAGCGCCTGCACCTGAAAACAAAACACTCACACAGAAACACACAGACATGCAAAAATGTTAAGAAGTAAGAAATATGAAAACATGAATCTAATAATTAAATCTAAAGGATGTACAAAACACAGTCTAACGAATCCTGTAGCCGATTCAAATCCTGGCGGTGGTCGACGTAGGCTGCTGAACGCAGAAGGTGCAGGTGTCTGTGAAGTTCTGGTCCCTCTGCAGTCTGTAATCCAGGAGGAATGGTGTCTTCGTGAAGTCCAGGTCCTTCTGCTGTCTGAAATCCTGAATCCAGGAAGGACGCTTCACCGGATCCCTGCACAGAAAACAGTGGAAAAGACAAAGAAAGGGAGGAAATAAAAAATATTCCTAGCATGGTTTAATAAAATCTGGGGGTTTGTAATATTTAAAACCTAAAAAGACAAAATAAGGAGGATATAGACTTCCATTGTGGTGATGAGTGGATGTGATGTTCGACCTCAGCGCTCCCACTGGTCAACATTTAGGGGCTCTGGTTACAGACGACAGCGCCTGCACCTGAAAACAAAACACTCACACAGAAACACACAGACATGCAAAAATGTTAAGAAGTAAGAAATATGAAAACATGAATCTAATAATTAAATCTAAAGGATGTACAAAACACAGTCTAACGAATCCTGTAGCCGATTCAAATCCTGGCGGTGGTCGACGTAGGCTGCTGAACGCAGAAGGTGCAGGTGTCTAGTGAAGTTCTGGTCCCTCTGCGCAGTCTGTAATCCAGGAGGAATGGTGTCTTCGTGAAGTCCAGGTCCTTCTGCTGTCTGAAATCCTGAATCCAGGAAGGACGCTTCACCGGATCCCTGCACAGAAAACAGTGGAAAAGACAAAGAAAGGGAGGAAATAAAAATATTCCTAGCATGGTTTAATAAAATCTGGGGGTTTGTAATATTTAAAACCTAAAAAGACAAAATAAGGAGGATATAGACTTCCATTGTGGTGATGAGTGGATGTGATGTTCGACCTCAGCGCTCCCACTGGTCAACATTTAGGGGCTCTGGTTACAGACGACAGCGCCTGCACCTGAAAACAAAACACTCACACAGAAACACACAGACATGCAAAAATGTTAAGAAGTAAGAAATATGAAAACATGAATCTAATAATTAAATCTAAAGGATGTACAAAACACAGTCTAACGAATCCTGTAGCCGATTCAAATCCTGGCGGTGGTCGACGTAGGCTGCTGAACGCAGAAGGTGCAGGTGTCTTAGTGAAGTTCTGGTCCCTCTGCAGTCTGTAATCCAGGAGGAATGGTGTCTTCGTGAAGTCCAGGTCCTTCTGCTGTCTGAAATCCTGAATCCAGGAAGGACGCTTCACCGGATCCCTGCACAGAAAACAGTGGAAAAGACAAAGAAAGGGAGGAAATAAAAAATATTCCTAGCATGGTTTAATAAAATCTGGGGGTTTGTAATATTTAAAACCTAAAAAGACAAAATAAGGAGGATATAGACTTCCATTGTGGTGATGAGTGGATGTGATGTTCGACCTCAGCGCTCCCACTGGTCAACATTTAGGGGCTCTGGTTACAGACGACAGCGCCTGCACCTGAAAACAAAACACTCACACAGAAACACACAGACATGCAAAAATGTTAAGAAGTAAGAAATATGAAAACATGAATCTAATAATTAAATCTAAAGGATGTACAAAACACAGTCTAACGAATCCTGTAGCCGATTCAAATCCTGGCGGTGGTCGACGTAGGCTGCTGAACGCAGAAGGTGCAGGTGTCTGTGAAGTTCTGGTCCCTCTGCAGTCTGTAATCCAGGAGGAATGGTGTCTTCGTGAAGTCCAGGTCCTTCTGCTGTCTGAAATCCTGAATCCAGGAAGGACGCTTCACCGGATCCCTGCACAGAAAACAGTGGAAAAGACAAAGAAAGGGAGGAAATAAAAAATATTCCTAGCATGGTTTAATAAAATCTGGGGGTTTGTAATATTTAAAACCTAAAAAGACAAAATAAGGAGGATATAGACTTCCATTGTGGTGATGAGTGGATGTGATGTTCGACCTCAGCGCTCCCACTGGTCAACATTTAGGGGCTCTGGTTACAGACGACAGCGCCTGCACCTGAAAACAAAACACTCACACAGAAACACACAGACATGCAAAAATGTTAAGAAGTAAGAAATATGAAAACATGAATCTAATAATTAAATCTAAAGGATGTACAAAACACAGTCTAACGAATCCTGTAGCCGATTCAAATCCTGGCGGTGGTCGACGTAGGCTGCTGAACGCAGAAGGTGCAGGTGTCTTAGTGAAGTTCTGGTCCCTCTGCTGTCTGTAATCCAGGAGGAATGGTGTCTTCGTGAAGTCCAGGTCCTTCTGCTGTCTGAAATCCTGAATCCAGGAAGGACGCTTCACCGGATCCCTGCACAGAAAACAGTGGAAAAGACAAAGAAAGGGAGGAAATAAAAAATATTCCTAGCATGGTTTAATAAAATCTGGGGGTTTGTAATATTTAAAACCTAAAAAGACAAAATAAGGAGGATATAGACTTCCATTGTGGTGATGAGTGGATGTGATGTTCGACCTCAGCGCTCCCACTGGTCAACATTTAGGGGCTCTGGTTACAGACGACAGCGCCTGCACCTGAAAACAAAACACTCACACAGAAACACACAGACATGCAAAAATGTTAAGAAGTAAGAAATATGAAAACATGAATCTAATAATTAAATCTAAAGGATGTACAAAACACAGTCTAACGAATCCTGTAGCCGATTCAAATCCTGGCGGTGGTCGACGTAGGCTGCTGAACGCAGAAGGTGCAGGTGTCTTCGTGAAGTTCTGGTCCCTCTGCAGTCTGTAATCCAGGAGGAATGGTGTCTTCGTGAAGTCCAGGTCCTTCTGCTGTCTGAAATCCTGAATCCAGGAAGGACGCTTCACCGGATCCCTGCACAGAAAACAGTGGAAAAGACAAAGAAAGGGAGGAAATAAAAAATATTCCTAGCATGGTTTAATAAAATCTGGGGGTTTGTAATATTTAAAACCTAAAAAGACAAAATAAGGAGGATATAGACTTCCATTGTGGTGATGAGTGGATGTGATGTTCGACCTCAGCGCTCCCACTGGTCAACATTTAGGGGCTCTGGTTACAGACGACAGCGCCTGCACCTGAAAACAAAACACTCACACAGAAACACACAGACATGCAAAAATGTTAAGAAGTAAGAAATATGAAAACATGAATCTAATAATTAAATCTAAAGGATGTACAAAACACAGTCTAACGAATCCTGTAGCCGATTCAAATCCTGGCGGTGGTCGACGTAGGCTGCTGAACGCAGAAGGTGCAGGTGTCTGTGAAGTTCTGGTCCCTCTGCAGTCTGTAATCCAGGAGGAATGGTGTCTTCGTGAAGTCCAGGTCCTTCTGCTGTCTGAAATCCTGAATCCAGGAAGGACGCTTCACCGGATCCCTGCACAGAAAACAGTGGAAAAGACAAAGAAAGGGAGGAAATAAAAAATATTCCTAGCATGGTTTAATAAAATCTGGGGGTTTGTAATATTTAAAACCTAAAAAGACAAAATAAGGAGGATATAGACTTCCATTGTGGTGATGAGTGGATGTGATGTTCGACCTCAGCGCTCCCACTGGTCAACATTTAGGGGCTCTGGTTACAGACGACAGCGCCTGCACCTGAAAACAAAACACTCACACAGAAACACACAGACATGCAAAAATGTTAAGAAGTAAGAAATATGAAAACATGAATCTAATAATTAAATCTAAAGGATGTACAAAACACAGTCTAACGAATCCTGTAGCCGATTCAAATCCTGGCGGTGGTCGACGTAGGCTGCTGAACGCAGAAGGTGCAGGTGTCTTGTGAAGTTCTGGTCCCTCTGCAGTCTGTAATCCAGGAGGAATGG
>NW_023494786.1:6307686-6410802 GCF_904425465.1 Colossoma macropomum | reverse complement strand
ATTGTCAGTGGAAAAAAACAAGAAACAGCTTTGTTTTACAGTTTCATAAACAAATTATAAAATCAACATAAGAAGAATAAAGGGTCGCAGTTTATTTATCCAAATTTAATATTTGATGCAGCTATTCTGTCAGCAAAAAACTGAAGCGATATGGGGAAGAGACTCTACAGGACTCCCATCATTTAGCAGCGAAATCAAAGAGAAATGAAAGTCACGCTGCCCAGTAATGATGAGTAAGAATAATACTGTAATGTTACATCTTCAGAGGTGAACTTATAGCAACTTGTTATTGGCTTCATACTTAAGAATTAAAGCTGTGAACTATCCTGTATTTATATTGTTCATATTGTTATTATAATATTGTGGCAGCTGCCACTGGGTCCGTGTACCTTTCGTTAATTGGTTTTCGTTTCTAATCCAGCAATGGGAAAACAGAGAACGGCACTGTTTTGAATTTTATCAAAAGCACTAGAGAATGCAGACTTTATTTGATTTTTCTTATCTTTCCAATGCATCAAAACACAAGTATGGGGAATATCAGAATCGGCCATGTTTAGATTTTAGTTCACTATATATTGATATTTTCTTCCTTCATACCCAACAGGAAGTTATTGACATTTATGGGTCATGTAAACGTCACCGTTCTGCTGCGGTTTCGCACCAAGCTGGCTCCAGAAGAAGAGAAGCTGGAGGGGAATTATGGATTCGTTTGTGCTCTTTAGGGCTAATACTCGAGTCATGTTACGAGAGGATGACGTGACTGTGAAAAATATCAGCCGGGTTTTACAGGTAAGCAGTTAATCTATAGCTGGTTTATGAGAAGCCTGGCCACTTCCTATTTCCCCTGTTACATCAAAAACAGTATTGCTGAACAGCAGAGGGCGCTCGCGAGTGGGTCCTCAATGAATGAGAGTGAATGGAGCTCAACGACTAACAATATATTTTCTTTTTCTACAGCAAACAGGTTTTGGGCAGCAGGAGGCGGGCATTACTGCTAGAGGGTGATGATTTTAAACTCTTTTAACTCGAGTTTAAAAGCTCTTAAAAATATAACAGCTGTGTTAAAATGTTTTATGCTGTTCTGTGTTCAGGAAATGATAGCATTCTTTTACATTAAAAATGGTTAAGAATTTATAAACTATGATTTTTCTCAAATGCTCCATATCAACCCATTCATTTTGGACTCACTCGGGAGCGCCCTCTAGCGTTTGAGAAAACCGGAAGACATTGCAGAGTGGGAATTCTCCTCCCTACAGGTTCTCTGGTTATCTCTTTGAAAAAAAAAAAAAAAAACAAAGTGCCGTTTTTCATTAATAACATATTAGATCACTAGCTAACTAATATAACTAGCTAGCTCATAATCAACAGTGTTGCTGTAAATTAGTTCTTTCAGCCTGATTTCCTTATGTGGTAGAAATTAACTTATATTAGCAAAGTGTTCAGAAAATTGAGCTTAGAGAACAAAAATCTGTCAATAAGTCTGTTTTAGCTAGCTAACAGTGTAGACGAGGGCTATGGGTCTTCAAGCTAAAATAACTGTGCTAGCTAACTTGTTTATACTGAAAGCCATTTACAGGTGTGTTTAATTCAGAAACCTAATGTGTTTTTTTTTCTTCAGTTACCACACTGCAATAATACTGTTTTCACTGGTGTCTGTATAGGCAATATTTGCACATATACAGTATATAATGTATGCATTCCCAGTGATAGATGTAACATGTACTAAAGATGTTTCACTCCTTTTTTTCCTGGGCTCACTGTAATGGTTCCTTACACACCTTTCCTGGCAGGGTATAGGGTTTTACTGTGTTATATAACTTGCAATTAATGGAAATTTGGCATAAATATAGACTTTTTAAGCTTGTTACAGACTTCTGTGACACGCAACAATCACTGACTGGCCACTTCATTAAGTACACCTCCTTGTATCTACACTCATTGTCCATGTTATCAGCTCCGCTGACCATATAGGAGCATGTTGTAGCTTGTAGCTCTACAGTTACAGACTGTAGTCCATCTGTTTCTCTGCATACTTTGTTACCCTGTTCTTCAGTAGTCAGGACCCCCACAGAACCACCACAGAGCAGGTATTATTTGGGTGGTGTATCATTCTCAGCACTGCAGTGACACTGACAGGGTGAAAGAGGGCTAACAAATTATGCAGAGAAACCTGGACTGCAATCTGGAATTGAATACCTATTACAGAGTGCTATATGATAAGTGGAGCCGATAAAGCAGACAATGATTGTAGATACAAGGAGGTGTACTTGATGTTGCCAGTCAATGTCTTTCGAGGTTTTACTTTGACTCTATTAGTAAAGATTTCAACTTAAACCCTTGCTGTCGTCTATGAATCATGTCGTAGGTCAACACCAGCACTCTGTATATCACGGATGATAACCACTTGGCAATTTTACCTAACAAAAGTGGGAGATTCAGTGTCATTGACCTTCATCCTCGAGGACATAATGAAGTACATGGGGTGAGCGTAGAACAGTAAGAACCGTCTCCAACGACCTTGAGCAGACCACAGTTTAGTTTTATGCGCTCTGCACCCTCAGCTACATCTGGGCCAACAGCATATATGGGCACCCCAAGAACACCAATAGCAAGATCATTTCAAAGGTAAGTTAACAGTTACAGCTGTTGGCAGCTACGTTTTTCCAAAAACTCTTGATCTAGTTAAACTGCAGTCGTTGTTCTGGTTGTCATAATGCTTCTGTTTTCAGTGTGGTTTCCACTTTAAAAATCTAAAACCTAGCTTCACAAATCTAAAAACCTAACTTAAACCTATTTCTAATTGTCAGAGAAGCTCTGGGCAGTGAAGACTCCTTTGTCCTGACAGATGCACAGGGCAATGAAACCCTTGACACTGAAGGGACAAGAGTTAAAGCCTGTCTTCATTTGTCTTTGAACGTCAAAAGTTACTCACCAAATCATTTCAGTTTCTTTGACAATCTCATTTTCTGTGTTGTAGTTGGATTAGAATTCTTAAAACATATTAGTGGAGAAATTTGCTATTAAAAAACAACTGCATAAGGGAATGACCAGCGATACAGTCACACAGTCATTGAAATGGCCTTTTGTCCTGCATTGCTGTCCTGGGAGAGCATCCAGTGCTTCATGCTTTCACTTTGTTTTTCACTTGTTCCTCCTATTGGATAGGTAGTTTATAGCTGACCACACTAAGGAGTTGTATTTTTTTCCTTTTCTCCAATTTAGGGTCTGTCTACTGGAAACAAAATTCCAGAAAGATTTTGGCTGTAATGGAGTCGACCCTTAATCAACTCAACCAGAGCAAGAAGTGGAAACTACCTAAAGTACACTTGGAGATATAATCCCTCTCACGATCCCTCTTCCCATCACTCGTGAACAAGACCCCGAGATACTTTAACTCCTCCAACTGGGGCAAGTCCTTTCCCCCTACCTGGAGTGGGCATGCCATCCTTTTCCGGGCTAAGACCATGGACTCAGACTTGGAGGTGCTGATCCGCATACCAACCGCTTCACACTTAGCATCCATGTGATCCAGCCAAAAGAACAACATCATCTGCAAATAGCAGAGATGCCACCCTTCGGCCTCCACACATAATGCCCTCCTGACCACGGCTACGCCTTGACACCCTGTCTATGAATATCACGAACAGGAGTGGAGACAGGGCACAACCATGACAGAGTCCAACGCTAACACTGAAAGAGTCCGACTTAATGCCGAGTATACGAACACAGCTCTCACCCCATACTCCCGGAGGACCTCCTACAAGATATCTCGGGGAACACAGTCGTAAGCCTTCTCCAAATCCACAAAACACATGTAGACTGGGTTGGTAAATTCCCATGCCCCCTCAACAATCCGTGAGAGGGTGAAAAGCTGGTCCATTGTTCCACGGCCAGGACGGAATCCGCATTGTTCCTCCTCAATCTGAGGTTCAACTATCGGTCGAGGTCTCCTTTCCAGCACTTTGGCATAGACTTTCCCAGGGAGGCTGAGCAGTGTGATTCCCCAATAGTTTGCACACACCCTCCGGTCCCCTTTCTTAAAAATAGGGACCACCATCCCGGTCTGCCAGTCCAAGGGTACTGTTCCCGAGGTCCATGCAATATTGCAGAGGCGTGCCAGCCACGACAGCCCCACAATATCCAGAGCCTTAAGCATCTCCGGATAAATCTCATCCACCCCCGGTGCCTTGCCACTGAAGAGCTTGCCAACTACCTCAGTGACCTCCACCAGGGAAATGGAGCTTGACACGCCAGAAGCCTCTGGCCCTGACTCCCATGAGGGAGGCATATCTCCCGGATTAAGGAGTTCCTCAAAGTGCTCCTTCCACCGACCGACAATATCCTCATTTGAAGTCAGAGCTTCCCCGCCCCTGCCGAATACAGCTTGGGCGCAGCCACCCCGACCGCTCCTGAGTCGCCAGACAGTCGTCCAGAACCTTCTTGAAGCCGACCAAAAGTCTTTTTCCATGGCTTCTCCAAACTCCTCCCACGCTCTGGATTTACCTAGGGGGTACTAATAGTTCTAATGTGGGGTGGGGGATATCACAGCAGTCACTGTGCTGCCGTGCTGATAGAAATTTCCTGTTAAATATGAGTTTAAAAGGAAATTGCTCTTAGTTCACCTTGGTGGAGAATAAGAATTACTTTTGAGGAAGTTCATTAATTGCAAAATTACCATTAAAATTTAAACCTTTTTTTTTACTGTGCTTCTATTTGTTTTCTGTTGACTTATATCTCCACTCTGTCCATTTTATCAAGTCTGTTCACCATATAGGTGCATGTTTACACCATTACAGTTTGTAATCCATCTGTTGATCTGCATACTTTTTGCTGCTAGAGTTTTTAAACACTGTGTCCACTCACTGTCCACTCTATTAGACACTCCCACCTTGGCAGTCCACCTTGTAGATGTAAAGTCAGAGACAGTAGCTCATCTGCTGCTGCACAGTTTGTGTTGGTCATCCACTAGTCCTTCATCAGTGGACACAGGACGCTGCCCACAGGACACTGTGAGCTGGATATTTTTGGTTGGTGGACTATTCTCAGTCCAGCAGCAACACTGAGGTGTTTATAAACTCCAGCAGCACTGCTGTGTCTGATCCACTCAGACCAGAGAAACAAAAGCTCTGCAAACTGTTATTGTAGAACTATAAAGTTTACACATATGCAGTAAGTGGAGGTGACAAAATAGATGATGAGTGTAGATCAGACACAGCAGTGTTGCTGGAGTTTTTAAACACCTCAGTGTCACTGCTGGACTGAGAATAGTCCACCAACCAAAAATAATCAGTTGACAGCATCCTGTGGGCAGTGTCCTGTGACCACTGATGAAAGACTAGAGGATGACCAACACAAACTGTGCAGCAGCAGATGAGCTACAGATGAGTCTTTGACTTTACATCTACAAGGTGGTCCAACAAAGTAGGAGTGTTTAATAGAGTGGACAGTGAGTGGACACAGTGTTTAAAAACTCCAGCAGCACTGCTGTGTCTGATCCACTCGTATCAGCGCAACACACACTAACACACCACCACCACGTCAGTGTTACTGCAGTGCTGAGAATGATCCACCACCCAAATAGTACCTGCTCTGTGAGGGTCCATGGGAGTTCTTACCACCGAAGAACAGGGTAAGGCTTGAGCCCACTAACTTGAGTTTTGTGTGTCTAGTTGTAGGGATGATGACCCAACCTGCCTGCAGGGAGTGCTCAGTAAAATAGAGGAGCTAATACTTGCCTCTGAAGGTCTGCAAGATATAACAGCTGCAATAAGAGGCATTCTCATGCTCTGTGTGCAGAAGTATGTGTTGTATTATATTTGTGTTATTTAAAGTTATTTAGGACCTACATTTATCTGAAACAGATCACACTAACACACATTAAGGGCATACAAATATGAAAATGATTTTCTGTTCCAACATTGCTTCAACAGTGTGTGCATTTTTAACTTGACAGTGAGTAATCAGTACATACTTTTGGGAAATGTAAGTAGTTGATGCTGTTCTTTGCCTGTGCTAAGATTTGTCTAATAATGAAGCTCCTAGTGAAAATATTGTGGATTTGTTTGCATTGTATACAACAGGAACTATGGACGAGCCTATGTATTCTGCATGCTGCCTGAGCCTGTTGGGCTGTAGAGCCTGTGTTGAACAGTGGGCAGAGAATTCCTCACAGAGCATGAAATGTCGTGCAGAATGGCCCTTAGATAGCATAAAGAGAGTGAATGGTCTGTCTGATGCTTTTTGCAGTTTTAAAAGAAATTCTGGATTGAAAACCTAAATTGTTTTGGATATAATGGAAGCCATTATTGTCCATGGTTCATATTGAACAAAAAACTTGATCCTCAGGCTTTAGATGCGATTAAAGCACCTAAATGTTCCCAGTTTTTAAGTGACTTTCCAGGTGTTCAAGTCAGACATTGTTACATTTTGTTTTTTAAGAGTGTGTAAAATGTTTGAAAGGAAAAAAGGGTTCAGACTTTTGACTTGCATTTTTAATGTTACTTTTTATTTTTTTTCTTTAACACTATGACAAATATGTTCAGGGATAAGTTCCAGTCATGGAGGGCTGGAGTCTGGCCCAGTTCAGTAATTTATCTGCTGAAACTCATCTGATTTCACTTGACAGCTGGTTAAAATATATAATATGTGCTTGAGCAGGACAGTCATCAAATTGTGCCAGACTCCAAACCTCAACTGGAATTGATGACCCCTGCTTGAAGTGGAAAGAATGTGAAAAAGTAAATTGAAACAAAGTGGAAACAAATGCAATTAATTTTTGAAATCCATATTGTGCTTTTTTATTTCTTTGGCATAAAGAGAGTTGCTACTTTTATTTGTAATTAAAACAAACAAGAGCAAGAAATGCCTATTTGGCCTATTTATCTCCTAGAAACATCAACAAGACCAATCACTGCTTCTTGAAAAGGTCTGTAATTATAGTTCACAGCACTTTCAAACAACACAGTCATATCTGGAAACCCCTCTGCAAATGTTTCCTCTGCTCTCACTCGGTCTTCCTCTGTGGTGAATGGAACCATTCCAAATACAGAATGCCTGGTAAGTGATGACCGCACCTCTTCTTGGTACAGGTCTGCTGCTGCTTCAGCACTGCGCAAGACATCTGCTGCAATCTTCCTTATACAGCCATGTTTTGCTAAGAGATTTAGGATCCCTTTGCCTGAAATGATAAACAGTGAAAACAGGTGCATTACAGGAAAATAATGAGCATAAAAATTTGCAACAATATGAAACTTGCAAAACATACCAGGTATTCTGTGTGTTCCATGCATTCACAACTCTGCTTAATCCAAGGCTGCTAACTTGACCTAATCTGACCAAGTTGTCCATGAGGTTGAGAACTTCTTGGTCTGTTAATTTAATGAGAGCTTCTTTCAGTGGGTAATTAGCATGATTGTTGACCTCAGTCCACAGTCTTTCAATCATGGGGTTCTACTGATCAGATCAAGATCAAGTTTTCACCAACAGCAACATATTTGCATTAAAAACAGTGTTAAAAACAGGTTTTGGGAAAGAAGCTTTAGAGGCATGTCATGCAGAGCTGCGCCTTGGGTTTATAAAATTAGAAAATTAACTCATTTTCCCATTTTTCAATATTGGTTTTGCAATGAAAATCAAATGACCAAAAGACACAGAACCGAGAGTGAATCCTCAATAAATATTAACATAAGGTACAGTTAGAAAGTCCCAAAGCAGTTCTCCTCACTAGAGATTCTCTGGTTAGAGTGTTTACGTTCTCATTGAGTGTCAGAGCTAGTTTAAGGGACGTGTGATGTGTTTTTTAACAGGAAAACAGGAAAATGGTCCCAAAATGCCAAAAATAGAGGGTAACTTAGTAGAGAATACACTTGTGCAGTTACAACTGGCGTCACTGCCAGTTCACATATGCATTACTTGTAACTGTGAAAAGTGAAGGGTGCGATAGAGCCGATTTTTTTGAAAACCCTATTCATTCTGGCCATAGAGACATCAGGGCTTAGACCCTAATATGAGCATAAGGGCATGGAGCTGACTACACGACTACAGTGGTCTATATGCAAGTAAACACCTGGTAAGTTTCTGTATTTCTGTTTATCTGGTTGCATGACGTGCCCCCCAGAAGGATGTTTGCATGCTGTTTGCATTTGAAGACGTCAGTTCATGGCTAAGCTAAAATAATGCAGTTACTAGGCTACAAGGGTGACGTTTCAGCTTTGAGAGTTTTCAAACGTTTTCAGAGTTTTCAGACCTTAATCAGACTAGTGATACAAAACTGATATGAAGGAGAAGTCTAAGATAAGCACACTGCTTAGACATCTCTGACAGGTCTATATCAGATGGTTAATGCTAATCTCCTGAGTCTTCAAGATATAAGATATATATGAGGTCCTTGTCTAAAAAATGAAGGTTTACCGTTTGTTTATTGAATGCGGTTAACATAAGTGTTCCTCATATTTCAGTCAAATTATTGGTATATTTTGTTGTTTTAGCTGTAAGTGGTTTAACCCAATACAAATTTACTTAGACTGTAATGCATTTTTATATTTTATATATTTCATCCTAGCTACACTTACATGTGGTCTTTTTGCTTAATGTGAGACGCATATCAACTGTTTGTATCCAGACCTTGTATGTCACAAGTGAACACATCATAAGATAATACAAGATCACTGAACATTCATTTAAACTGTAACTATGATTCAATTTTCTCTTTGCTTTCATTCAGAATTTGAAGTCTACAATGAAAGAGTAAGTAAATGGCTGATTTCTGTCTTCATGATGAGCCATTTTACTTGCAAAAATACTGAAGTTATTAGTATATAGTGTTTATAACCGTGGAATAAAAAGATGTTTGTCAGTGAGAGACATCAAACATCTACGTTCTTTTATGGATAATCCGCAAACCTTGAAAATGATCATAAATGTATGTTATGAATATAAATATATCCATCAGAGTTCAGCGTGCACCATAGGATCCAGAGGAGTCATCAGGAGCTCAGTGTTGCAGAACACCTTTCTAACCTGAACTTCAGAGTCGGGGAGAACATGCAGGAGATGCTGCAGTACAGTAAGCTGAGTTTATTGAAAAGATTTTGTTAAGTGTATTAAGAAGTGTGCAGCTCCAGAAATGAAAATGAGAGTTTAAAAACAGGCAAACTTAACTATTAATTCAAAACAGTCATTGATCAGAAACAAGAAACAAGTCACACATTTAATTTAATTCCACGCTGCTTCTGTTAGTCTTGCACACTGATAGAGATCAGTGGTCCAGTTAACCACACAGCTCTTTTTCAGCAACACAACACAGAAGAGCAGAGACACACAGCACTGATACGCACACACCTCACCTGCACAGACAACACAAGCGTAGAACCACCTGACACTTTCCTGTAGCTGTGTGGCAATAGCTAGTTTTGCAGCTTCTACATTGGTGCAACAGGCCAAACTGATCAACCAACTGACCATTACTAACCATGTAACACAGGAAGTTAGCATGTGTTACGCTCATAAGATGGAGCGGTCTCAGAGCGATCTTATCCTTGGGTGTGTATCTTGACACTCTAGCTGTCCGAAGCTGCTCTGTGCTGCGGTCCAATCTTTCAAAACTAGTCACACATCCTACGTTGGTGACATTAAAAAGGCAGAGCTGCTGGAGATACAGCACATCTTCTTTATAGTCTATTATATGAATTGTTATTGGAAATGTGTATGTATAAAATACAAGTAATGACAGATAAAATGCAGTAAAAAGCAGAATATTTTTCTATTTTAGTGGAGTGAAAATAAAATTCTCAAAAATAGAAATGGTTTTCATCAAAGTACAGATACTGGAAAAAATACTTAAGGACACTCTTGAAAAAGATGGTTTTCATAGCGTTCTTTAGTAAATGAAAATGGTTCTAAATAGAACCATGAACGTTTTGCATGATTAAAAGTTTCTGTGTATCATGAAAGGGTTCTTCAGATTGATAGAGCATGTGCTGGAGATGATTCTATAGAGAACAGTTTGAAAAAGATCCTACATACACTCTTAAAAAACATGTTTTCAAGCGTTCTTTAGTAAAGAAAATGGTTCTAAATAGAACCATGAACACTCACAAACCCTTTGCATGATTAAAGGGTGCTGTGCAGCATGAATGGGTTCTTCAGATTGTTGTTCAACATGCTGTAGATGGTTCTACATAGAATCTTTTGTAAAGGTTTCTATATAGCACCAAAAAGGGTTCTTTAGTTCTTACACTGTCAAGCTTGTTACTATAGAAGTACCCTTTTGGTGCCACCCCACTGGTGGTCAACTATGTTCATTCTGAGTCAAATGGATAAACCAATGATGTTGAATCATATAAGGGCAGCGTTAGATAAATATATAGGTAAATACCATAAATCTACTATACTGAAATTAGTGAGTTAGTACATTTAACAGTGAAATTAATCTGTATCCTAAAATTCTGATTATGTTTTACTTACAATGAAGAAAAGGAATTTGCCTAAAATGCTGTAAAACTAAATGAATGCAATAACATGGTGTTTCCTTTTGTTCTCCCCAATCAGCTCCTGTTACTCTGGACCCCAACACTGCTCACTCATACCTCCACCTGTCTGATGTCCTGACTACTGTAGAAAGCACATACCAGGAATCACCACTTCCTGATTATCCTAATAATAAAGAGGGATTTATCCGAGTGTTGTGGGTCTGAGGGCTTTAACATACGGTCACACTGCTGGGATGTGGAGGTCGGACATAGTGAGAACCGGACACTGGGTGTGATAAAAGTCTGCAGCAAGAACAGGAAACACTTTCTGGGGTTCAGTGTGGATGCTGGGCTACAGTAAAAGCAGTGGTACATACAGAAAGAGGAAAGAGGAGTTAACACACTATAACACTTTTACTGAGAGGGTTTTACCCTTTTTCTGGATTTGGGATCTCCATCCTCTGAGGGTCTTACCAGTGAAGACATCAATAACAATGAAACAGCTCAGTTAAAGTTAAGGCTACTTAGAATGAACTAGTTACACAATATAGAAATTAGGACTGTAATAGCAGGAATGGGATGCTTGATACTATGTTTGATTGTGTATCAGCTTGATATTCCACTGAAACTTTGAGAGAATGTATATTTTTATATTTTTGTATTTTTTGTAACCAGTGATGGTAGCAGCAGAACGCATATCACCTGTTAGAAGTAAACTGAAGTCAGAAACGCCCCCAAAATAAGCATCAGCTACTGTGGTGATGTCAGTGGCTCACAGACTTGAGGCAGTTATTGCCTGTAAAGGTTTTGGGACTAAATACTACTTTAAACTAACATTTTTTGCATTAAAGTTTTTCGCCCCAACTCTTATGCTCAGCTGAAAATGGAGAACACAAATTATGTTTTTTTTCCTAAATGGTTTATGTTATATGACAAACACTGCCCAAAAGCTGTCTTGTGCTTTAGGGTCAAGCATATTATTTGATCTTATACAAATTTAGTAAAAATATAACAAAACTATTTCACCTCATTTTTCCCATATTTTGCTTCTCACTGTACATAATAGTGCCCTAAAATGCATAGAGTGGTACATTTCGGTCACATACTATTAGAAGCATTAGAACATTGATAGGCCACAGTGGTTTAGGGGTTGAGGGTAGTACCAGGGGTGGATCATGGTGTGGCAAGGCCCCTAGGAACAACCATCTTTGGAGGCCCCCCAAACTCTGATAATAGCATGTAATACATAAATAAACAAAATGACCTGAAAAGTAAGATAAACAATATTTCACGTGTGTACTGCACTTTAGTAATGCAACATTTTAAGTATTTTTTTTGTTTGAAAATAAACCAAATTATCCCTACTAATGTGCAATATCTTATTGTGTCTACATCATAACTTTTTTGTGATTTTTAGATCTAAAGACAAACTTGAATCATGTTTACTTTTCTTTTTCTTTGAAAACCAAACCCAATCATGATACAAAAACTTGGCAGTCAGAGGTCCAACTGGCCCCCTCAGTAATCTTTCCCTGGGTGGGACGTTGTATTTGCATTCTAGAGTTTTTGTTAGCTTTAGTCTGTTAGTAATAGAACAACTACAATAATGGCATTAATAACAATACAGTGAGCTTTATTTATGTATAAGAAACAAAATGCATTTTAGAAAATCAAAGTGCCTAGCCATGTGCAAGTAGATGTATAAAGAAAACAAGTAACAAAAACTGTATGTTATATAAAAAGATTTAAAAATATCACACAAATAAAATAGTAAAAATATTAACAAACAAAACAAACACAATAACAACAATATTCTTCCTATTTGGGGAAAGAAAATCTGACTCAAATACATGTCAGTCTGCTACTAGCAGTAAAATAGTAAATAAAGGCTGCTCAAATACCATGTTATTCTACCTGCTGCTTTATCTACACTGTTGGGTTAACCTTTTGGGCCATTTTGCTCGTCAGTGTTACTGCAGTGCTGAGAATGACCCACCACCCAAATAGTACCTGCTCTGTGGTGGTCCTGTGGGGGTCCTGACCACTGAAGAACAGGGTGAAAAGGGGCTAACAAAGTATGCAGAGAAACAGATGGACTACAGTCTGTAATTGTAGAACTACAAAGTGCTCCTATATAGTAAGTGGAGCTGATAGAATGGACAATGAAGGTGGGGGTCCCCAATGAAGAAGGAATGAAAGAAGAATAAACTTTGATAAGACAAAAATTCGGCTTAAGCCTGGAAAAACATTTAGCCTTTAAAGTTCATTCAGTGCTGTAGAAAATATGCGTACTGGGTCAACAATGTTCTTGATTTGTCTGTGGCTTACTTTTTAAAGAACTGTGAGACTGTGAACGCCTTGGTTAAACAAACAGGAAAATGAAACTTCTCATACACTGTGTCATGTTAGAATGAAAAGAAATATACTGAGAAGTTTGCATGCTGTCTACTACTCATCTCCATCCTGCTGTCTAATTAGAGTCAAGCAAATTACGGAAATGTCACAAAACAATAATGTAAACAAGGCTGTGTTTCCAACAGCTCTGTAAAAGAGAATAAGACTGTCTGTGTTAAACCGTGTGGCTGGAACCCGAGCCCTTGATAAATTTGCCTTTTCATCCAGGAAACATAAATAATATGATTCAAAAGCCATCGTAAAAACACTTTAAGGGGAGTCAACCAACCCAAATCTAGTATCTCAGTAGGCCCAGTAAGCTTATTTCATTCAGTCACATTTATCGTGTCCAGTTCTAATGAAAGCGAGGAGCTCTAAGCAGTTATGTAGCACATATGCAGCTCATGTAAGAACTGTAGCAGATTTAGCAGTGCTGTATGTGTTGCTGCTAGCATTGGTTTCTGATCTGCTCTGATCTGTTTGCTGTTCTCTCTGACATGGGAGAGCCTTCCTCCAGGCCATTGTGTATGCTTTCTTTATTTTGGGTATCTTGAAAGCATAAACTACAGGATTCACCGCTGAGTTGGCATGTGAGAGGAGAATGCCAACATAGAAAGCGATGTGAGGGACAAGGCTGCTCTGGCTGTAAAACTCAATGGTGTTCATGATGTGTATAGGCAGCCAGCAGGCTGCAAACAGAGCCAGAACAAGAGCCAGTGAACTGGCCAGCTTCTTCTCTTTAACATAATATGTGCTGGACTTGGCGGCCCTGATAACACCTCCTCTCAGCTGCTGAGATATTGTGCAGAAGATGAAGCCATACAGAACAGTCATGATCATCATGGGAGGAAGAAGACAGCTGAGGAAGATGAAGTTGACCAAGTATGACATTGGTATGACGGTCAGGAACTGGCACACAATGGTGGTGGAGTTGGAAGGTTGTAAAGAGTTGTAGTTGTTCCATCCAAACGTAGGAATGAAGCCCAACACAGCAGCAATCATCCAACATACTGCCACTATGGCCCAAGAGTGTGTCCGTTTGACTCGTCCTTTGTACCTGAAAAGGAGATTAAATTGAATTACTGGGGAGAAAAAAATGTAGTTGATTATAGATTTCTGAATATGACTGAAAAATATTAATTGTCTAGGTCAGTGGTTTTCGTCATGTGGGTTGCAGTGTGGGCCCGAGTGGGTTGTGAGGAAACCACATTGATGCATTTTTAGAACAAGAGTACAGCTATAAGGAAGAGTATTTTAGATCAGAAGCTGTAACCACACCGCTTCTGCACAAGAGAATGCTTGCTGTGCTTAAAGCTTCGAATCTATTTTTGTTGCCTCAACACAGCATGCAGTAGGCTTACCAGAGTTGAAGGAGCAATAAGCAATTTTTTCTTTGCCTTATAAAGTATGGCAGTGTTCTTGGAACTGTATACCCTCCCAGTGTTACTCTGAAGTCCTCTGTCCTTCATGGAGGCTATCAAAGTGGACGTAATGCCAGTGTTTACCTTAGTTCTGGTTCTTTGTCGATGCTGATCTCATAGTTCTCTTCCTTTGTTTTTTGGATTTTTTTACATGATCTGACATTGTTCCCTCGTGACCCCTCGACTGTTTTTGCCTGTAAAGAGTAGCATAGAGTAGTTTTTCTATACAGTACTCAGAAACGTGTAGCGTACCTGTTAGATACTACTTTGAATGGCCGATGGGAAAGTGACTAGTGAAGCTTTCACCATGCAAATCTGAGCATGCAATTCTTTTTCTTCTACAGCAAGTTTGCCCGGCTGTTGTCACATGACCGAAACATGGCATTGCCTATGTGTGGACCTGCGGCTCATTTTGATAAAATGGTTTATATAAGCTTACGAAGCAAACTGAGTCCTCATCTCAGGTGAGTGTACATTATGAAAGAAACTTACAGCTCCTTTAAGCTGAGTTAGCCTAGAGCACAGATACTGATCTATAATTCATATAGTGTAGACACAATAAAGAAATATTCAATGTTTTGCAAGTATACCACCTGAACAGTATATTTACTAAACGTGTACTTTTTTGATGAGTTTACATTTTACTTTGCACATTTTAGTTGGTTTTGGGTCAATCACTACCTCTACATGTGTTTGGGAAGTTTGTAACTCCATCTAGCCATTTAAAATGTATTAGTGTGTGTTACAGAGTTGGGCACTGTATACTTTACAACATGAGAGATATCTTGCAGTCATGTGCTGATGCTGTTGTTCCATTCTCTACACCAGAGCTCTCTAACCACAGATTGGTGGACCGCTACTTGGCCGTGATCATTTGATACCAGGCCACAAGTTCACGACAGTGGGCAGGGAATGTTAGCTGCAACCCTCGCAGTTAAGGTGGCTCAAACTGTAGCAGCTTCTAATTTCTGCCTGTATTTTGTTTCAAACTGCACAACTTCTAACTGTACTTGAATGCATCAAGTTCACAAAGCAAATTATTTCTATAAAGCCATTTTTGTAAATATGGCCTGTGTTTTGGTTGTGAGAAGCAGCAAAAACAACAAAAACACGTGTATGGTGTGCTTCCAGGACAAAACGCTGCTCTCACTGCAACCACACTCAGCCCTACAGTTTAGCTTGTTAATTTAAAATGTAAAATGTAAAATTTTTAGTTTCTTTGTTTTCATTGCTTTTGGCAGCCAACCAGAGCTTCACTTGGTGGCTTTTTAGTATGTTTAACCTAATTTGCATATAGATTTTAATTGGCTCTTGCCTAGAACTTCTGTTAAATTATCGCAGCATTACAAAACACTGATGCGCTAATCATCACCACAGTGACTTCAAGAATAGCTCTTATTTGCCATAGCTGCACATTTTGCATGCCGTAGCACTGTTATCACAGGGTTTTATGAATCTGGTTTAGTATTTTAAGTAAAATGTCATTTACTGTAAATGCTATGATGAACATATTGCATTTTATGCTGTAAAGTCAAAAATATGCGAGTTTTCTCCTCAAATCAAGACTCAGTCTGTGTACTTCCAAAGAATGAAGCACTGCTTACACATTTTGCATCAAGTAGACCAACAGCTTTGTAGGAGGTGTGAAGAATGTCAAACTGAAATACACACCAGAACTCTGACACCGCTTACTCTGGCAGTTTCATTCTGACCACAAAGATGGTCACGTGACCTTGTGGGTTTAGGTATCACAGGGGCGAATGCACATAACTTCATTGGAAAAGACGAAGTAATGAAACTTGATTCACTGCTACTAGACAGACTTCTCAAGATTTGATACTCACACTGATACTGACCTGACATGAGATGATCTTGGGGGAAAAACTGTAGAATTTGCAAAACAATAACAACAAAATACCTGCATTCCAGTCAAATGTAAACATCTTCAAATGCAAGTTGGTACCAGACATAGGTGAAGGCTTTTTCCTGAACTCTTTACTCTTGTGAAGAGAATCGGCAACATGCGTAACCTATTGTACGCATGTATAACTTGATTCATAACCAAACAGGACTAAAATAACAAAAATAAATAAAATACAATAAAAGGTATGCTCACTGATACTGTTATTGTAATGTTTATGCAGTTCATGTTAATCAGCTCAGCTTTTATGTAGACTCAAGATTTTTTTATTGACCACTTGACTTACAACCAAATATACAGTATTTTGTAAAAGTTACAGACAACAAAATTACAAAACTATATCAAAAACACTTAATTGGACAACTTTTTTTGAGACCTCATCCGTGTCCCTCATCCGTGTTTTTTGTTTTTTTACATATGATTTTATTTGTGTACATCTGTGCAAATGTGTTTGCTAGTCATGTACTGGTTAACATTTTTGAGTTTGGCTCACTACCAAGTTTTGGAGATGTTATTATTGTTTTGTTAGTGGCAAAATGGAACATTCAACAAAAATTATTATTATTATTTTTTTTTATTTTTCCCCCAATTTAGTGGTATCCATTTCCACCCACTAGTTAGCACTCCCCATTCACACAATACCACCAGCACTAGGAGGGTGAAGGCCAGCACAGGCTTCCTTCAAGACCTGTGAAGCACCACTGTATTGTTTTTGAACTGCCACTTATGCAATGCTACTGGACAGCCAAACACGCTCGGAAGAAGTTGCCAACCGCCAGATCTGTTACAACAGCTAACAGATGCCTGCGCTGACTAGCATCGTGCTGAGTGATGGGGGGAGGCATCCTACCCACCCAGAGATCAAGGCCAATTGTGCTCTCACAGCCACGGATGGCTGCAGCATCAGCGGGGAAGGAACTCGCGATTTCCTGATAGGGCTAACGCTTTGATGGTTGCGCCACTCGAGAACTCCCAATCATTGCATCGTAGGTCACTCAAATCAAAAGAATTTTAGTCTAAATTCCAAGTCAGTTAAAAGTCTAAAATGTGTTTTCAACTCTGACTTTGCATTAATTTGGTAGAACAACCCATACAGTGGTTTTACTGGCAAAAACCCACTGACTGCTGATGAAAATGATGATTAAACAATTTTTTAGGTACTTAACACTTTTTCACAGTTCTGCATATTTACTTTTTACACTTATTTTAGAAGGAAGCAACTATACGGTTGAAATAAATGTAATCTAGTGCTTTGCACTGCTTTATATGATCTTCAGAACTCATTTTGCCTGCAGTTCAGTAAGTTATCTCTGCACTCTCAGAACACAAACTGTACTTGATCTTACTTGAGAGGGATGTAAACACGCAGATACCGGTCCACAGCAATGGCCAATAGGGAGTACACAGAGGCCTGGGTCAGCACGATGACCGCACAGCTGATGAAAAGGCAGCCATGGAAAGACATCTCGACCCGTCCATCCACCAGCACAGCCAGGGGGACAGCCAGAGCCCCCACCAGGAAATCAGCCACTGCGAGGGACGCAATGAAACAGAAGGTGGGCTGCCTGAGGGCTCCAGATGTCCACACTGCCCAGATGACCAGCACATTGCCCAGACAACAGGCAACAGCAATGAATATTTCCAGTGCTGTGTAGATCACCTCCCCAACATCAGCCATTGCGAATTAGAAGGAGGAGAACGTCAGAGGAACGTGCTGGCTGTCTGGTTGTGATTACAGGAAGCTTTCCACACAAGTCACTCGTTCATTTGCTGCACAAACACTAACAGAACTGAAAAGACAGAAAGTTTTGACCTTACAGACCACAGAGGGGCGTGTGGCGGTGACAGACGCGGAGGGGAACTTCCTTTAATATCAGTACTTTAGCATTTCATGTTGTTTGCATGGTTGTGCAGATATCCTGCAGAGGCAGGTGCTCAAAGTGAAACTACAGCACAACCTGTTTAACTACAGTAAGAGCTGAGATAACACGACTCAAAGAGAACATAAGGAATCTTACAAACCAAACATTACTATAGACTGGCATTTATCAGACTCTTCCAAGGTTAGTCAGTTGTAGGCCTCTCCAATATCTAAAAATACTTCCTTATTTGAAAAATAGTTGCAGACTTTATCCATGTAGTTAGAAGAGTCTGGTGCCTGGACAGTGCTGTTTCTTCAGTGTCTGCAGGGTCTGTAATCAGACCAAAATTCAGACAATTAACCAAAGCCGTTTATAAGTCCCAGTTAAGCTGTGTAAGGCAGGGACTGATTAAAACTTCTTGAGACATTTTTGTACTAATTGAAGATCTAAAGATGAATCATTAATAAAATAGGATTCACATAAAATACACATACAGTCAGATACAAAATGGGTGACACAGGTTGGCAGCTTCTTCCCCCAAATATGACCACAAAATTAATAATATAAAAAAAATAAATAAATCACAGCAGAGTTTATTGTGATTAAAGCAAACCTGATTCTCTTACTCTAAATCACAGGTTGCCAACCCTGGCCCCGCTCTAGAACACCCACTTTAACTAAGGAAGGGTTTGTTATTTAACTGCTTGGTTGGATACATTTACCATACATATTGATAAGGCACATATGGTGGGACTTACACTTAATCAACACTGTTTTTTTGTTACTGACTTTAGCAGAGCTCAGTAACACTGAGATTAATAACTGATCATATTGATTTATCAGTCAACTCAGGCTTTAGCAGAGCTCAGTAACACTGAGATTAATAACTGATCATATTGATTTATCAGTCTACTCAGGCTTTAGCAGAGCTCAGTAACACTGAGATTAATAACTGATCATATTGATTTATCAGTCTACTCAGGCTTTAGCAGAGCTCAGTAACACTGAGATTAATAACTGATCACATTGATTTATCAGTCAACTCAGGCTTTAGCAGAGCTCAGTAACACTGAGATTAATAACTGATCATCACATTGATTTATCAGTCTACTCAGGCTTTAGCAGAGCTCAGTAACACTGAGATTAATAACTGATCATCACATTGATTTATCAGTCGACTCAGGCTTTAGCAGAGCTCAGTAACACTGAGATTAATAACTGATCATCACATTGATTTATCAGTCGACTCAGGCTTTAGCAGAGCTCAGTAACACTGAGATTAGTAACTGATTAATTAATAAGGAAAAGTCTCATTCATCTGAAACTAAAGAGGAAGGGGACCTTGACCCTTGGACCTTTGGACCAGGGGCCCCCTAACTTAAACATTCCAAACCTGCAATGTCAGATAACACATGGAGCTCAGATACTACACAACTGATCACATTGATTTATCAGTCGACTCAGGCTTTAGCAGGAACAGCAGTTGTTTACTGAGTTGATGCTTAGAGTTCGTCTAACATGCATGTTTGCTGCATGCTGTACACAAGTTTTAAAATAGTTAATAAATAAGCTTTGGTGGTGTTTCTTTTCAAGTTGTTTTTAACTTTGAAGCAGAGGCAGCATGTAAAGTGCACAGTGGGCAGTGAATGAAATGCAGTTTTAATGAAACAGCAGCTAGACTACTAAATATACAGAGCAGATTTCCTGGAGAAACAGACTGTACACACATTCCTATTACAGCATCACTGGGAGACCATGAAGCTGACTATATTAATAGGAAATCAGGGCAGCGCATTAATGTTCAGGATGTAGTCTGTGAAATGGGTGTCTTCATTAAATGTCTTCCAGTCACAAACCAGGCTTTAACAGAACTTCAGTGGAGACACTTGCAACTTTTCAGATGACCTGTAATAATCAGCATTAACACAAAATAACCTGAGTTAGGTTATGACTGTTTGTAGAGCATTGCTACACTGTGCTACTGTGAGTGTTCAACAAAAGCTTACATCAGATTTGTTGCAACAACGTTTACCATTAAATGCTGAAACATTAATGATCAGTTGAAGCAACTAATAGAATAAAATAACACATTAAATATGTTTGATGAACTGTTTTATTTTGGATGCACATATCCATATTTACATATCACATATATGTAAATAGATACTAGAATATAGTATTCTTTTGATCAAACTACTGAAGATTATATCTATGTACAGTCTGTAGCAAAAGTTTGTACACCCCTGGTCAAATGACGTTTTGTGAAAATAAGTTAACACATCCTCTACAGAGAACACACTTCTGCACATTTAATGCACAATTACTGTTTATTTACTTAATTTAACATATTCGGGGAAAAAAAATAAAACAAAATGTGGTCTGTGCAAAAGTTGACCCATTTTACATGAATTTGTTCTCTTTTTCCAACATGTTAAACTCAGGAAAAATAGAAATTGTACACTAAACTTTGCAGACAAATACAGTATTACATTTGTTCCTTGTAGAAAGTGTTATGTGGTATGTGGGTCACTTAATTCAAGTGGGGGTGTTTAAACCTCTGTATATGACTACATAACTTCACATTAAATGTGATAACTTGAATTTTAACTTCATAAGCTTTATTTTGTCTTCAGAAAAGGCCTAAAGATTTCTGTAAAATCAAACATAAACGTGTAATTTTTGTTAATATTGTATTTAGATATGTTCATCAAGGTTATTGTATTAAAACTTTGCAAGTGCTGTAGTAATATTAGTAGTAAAATTCTTTAACCATCCAGTGGATAATTATTCTCTATGGTCTCTAGGTTGTTAAAGCTAAGCTGGCTCTTCCATTGGTAGGGAATTTAGCCTAATATGTCAGATTAACTACTAATATAAACAGTAAATGATGGGAATCAGCCAATCATGTTTTGATTTCCAATGAATGGGACCAACACTGTGAGAGAAAAAGCCACTCTCTGCCTTATGGAAGTTCTCTGGAAGTCCTAGATCCATCACTGTCTGTGAATACGAGCAGAAGCCTGACCAGTGCATTCTAGTCAGATGTTAGTAATGGAACAAAGCAACAGCTCTATGCCAGAGCTCTTCATTAACAGTCACACTAAAATAGCTAGCTTAGCCTTATAAGGCTACTAGAATCCCATAGGAGTGGTATCAGAAATTAGCTTTATCAAAGAGGGATCCAAGTTTTTCCATTAAGTTTTGACATGTATGTCCAGAACTGAAGGCAGAACTACAGAACAACATCTGTATAGCAACAGTTTACCACTGAATATTGGAGTACTTACAAGCAAAGCATGCTCTCCCACACTAGGGGTGTAGCCACAGGTAGGCCTGGGCCTAACTAGACTGACCACTTGTTGACACAATCAAATATAGACAGAATATTTATTAAACTTTTTTTAACATAATGAAATTTGATTGAAATTTGATTACAGCCAATCATATCATTATGCTCTCCATCAGGTTCCACCTTATATTCTGAGCCCTTCAATCACTGTTTAGCAGCCGTCGTTATCTGCCATTGACTTTAGTTTTCAGTTTCTCATCTGTGCGCCAATGTTTCATTTTAAGTTCATGCTTTATAGTGAAAGGTTGGTTGGTTAGTGAAGTGAAGTGCTGGTTGGGTTTATTTGAATCCTGCCGTCCAGTTTATTTGTACACAGTCCTGCTATTGTGTTTTATCACCATAGGATAGAAGTGTTGGAATAGGTAGAGTGATGACTGCACAGCTGTCCGGAATAGGCTGTAGCCTGATGTTATGCATGTATGGAAATTGTATTTACCAACATGGGCCAACTTTTTCACAGGCTCACCCAAAAGCTTGTTTCTCACTACAAGTCGAGCTCACTGACCACTGTAGTGTCATGAATTTATTTTAGGCATCTGTTCTGCAAATTTCCATGACAAAGTTCACACATCATCACGCTGTGAGTTTTGTAGCTTTCTCTAGACTTAAAAGAGGAAGGGTGTATTATATCACTATCTGGTTAAGACAGTTGCAGACACAGCAGAGACGAGCTGGAAGTGTCAGAAGCTCTGCTGTCCATCTGAAGTGAAGTAGAGTGTGGATGTGAGTCTGAACTCAGAATGAAGATCCTCCTCATCTTCATCTTCTGCCTGATGTCAGGTAAAAAATGGATTTGTAAATAATCATCAGCATCAGCAGCATCAAACGAAGGCTTTGCTTTGATGGACGTTTGTCCTCTTTTAGTAGGTGATGGAGCCTCTCGGGAAGTGACAGGATATTCAGGAGGAGGAGTTTCTTCAAGTGCAAATATCAGAATGAATCAGAACTAAACTCACTGTATTTCTGTAGAAGTTCAGGTTCAAACTGTGCTGAACTGAAGACAGAAGTTAAAGATAAGTGGATAAATAGAGGAAGATTCTCACTGTTTGATGACAGCACTACTGCAGTGTTGTGGGTGCTGATCACAGAGCTCACTGTAGAGGATTCTGGAAGGTATCAGTGTGGAGCTGATAAAGACAGCAGCACATCAGTGGATCTAAATGTACAGAAGGGTGAGTATCTCCCACCACTGCACCTGTTTATTCCCCAAAACCCCCAGCATCATCATCATCAGCTACACTGAAGGTGAACATATATATGTTTGTAGTTAAAATATCCATGTTGTACAAATAGGTGCTTTCAGTGATCTTCTGTTGCCATAGCAGTGTCATCTGCATCTTTTGACATCAATCAGACAGATATTCCTCAGGATTCACCCTGAAGACCATTTTATACCATAACAGTAACTTTTTTCATCACAATGTTTTGTTTTTTTTTAATTTCTGAGTTACAGAATTCACTGTATTATTTTGGTGTCTATAATACTGTTTTGAAGCATGTAAACAACTCACAGTGAAAGCTAGCCAGGCTAAAGTACAGCCTCCACATAGTGGGGTTACATTTAACTAGCATTACAACTAAGCCTCCTTAAAGTATTAATGAGAGAACTCCATATTCCCCCATTTACACTCAACACTCATTTTTAATGTACATATTCTCCAGAACAGCATTATAGAGGTCTTTATATGTTAGTTTCTAATGCAAATCTAGTAACACTTCTTGTATAATCCTTAGTACTGATGTAAATCTAGTTCAGATAGACTGAATCAGTTCTATAGGTTCTATAGACTAAAGAGACTTTTGCACAAAAAGCTTCCCATCATTCTTTGCAGGTTTGCTGATTTACATTTTTTTTTCATTCATTCTCTTCGCAAAATGATGTTATTTTTGTGTTACAGTATATTATCATGCTAAAATGTTAGGTTTAGATGCATTTTACATGTTTTATTCTCACCATGATGGTGTTTGTGTTGAGGTTAAGTTAATGAGTTTGAACAGTGTTATTGACATGAATTGGGGTGATGAGAGGTTAATTTAACCACACTGAGTAAAGTTAATGTAACTCATTCAAGAGTGAGCAGAACTCAAAATAGTACAGACTGTCCACTCAACGGAAACTCTTTTAAATGATTGGGCTGTTTGAGTTGATCTTACTTGCAGAAGAAGTGTGGAACACTGAAAATTAGAAATTAACTCAAAATACAGTCATTTAAGCTCAAACCTGTTGAGGAACTTTGCTCAGTTTTTTTGAGGGAAGTTTCCATTATTTTTTTCTGTAAAGCCGAATAATTTACGGTGTAGCAGATCTAGATGGATGTTTCTCTAATTCTCTCAGTCGTCAGAGCTTGTGTATGTATGTTTAGGTCTCTACTACAGAGCAGTAGACATATTTAGCTTGTTTCCTGTAAGTATGAATGAGGACGTCCTCTGCTGTAATTAGTCAGTTGCTTCTTCTTTATTTAATGTAAGGATTTGCACATCAACAAAACGTACAGTGATTCAGCAATATTTACTGATGTCTCATAAACAAAATTATTAAAACACAAAAGAAAAGAAGAATGAAAACACTGTAAAAGGAGAAATGAAAGCAGAGATGTGTCCCTAATAATGCCATCATTACATTCCTCTGTACATTTCCTCTCCAGATCAACCATCTCTTCTACACATCTCCTCTCTACAGTCCTGCTAACACACAAACATTTCATCTACAGGTTTTATGTCATTTAAAATGCTAAATAGTCACTCAGTGAAGCTCTTCTGGTCTAAAACTGAACAAGAAACTATATTTTAATATGGAGGATTTCGCTCAAACTCCATTCCATCTGGGTGATTTTGTCAGTGTCCTCATAATCACTGTTAGAGCTCTGTAGTCCGACCTGAGCAGGACAAGTCCAGCAAAATATCAGGTAAACGTTTTCACCTTCAACATTAACTTCAGGCTGGGCTTCAAATGAGTGTTTTTTTTGTAGCAGGTTTTTTTTTATACAGATATTCTCACTCACTCACACTCTCTCTCTCACTGTCTCTCGTGCTCTGTCTCTTGCGCTCTCTCTCACTCTTGCTCTCTCTGTCTCTTGCGCTCTCTCTCTCTTGCTCTCTCACTCTCTGTCTCTCTCTCTCTCTCCCTCTCTGTCTCTCCTGTTGTACATGCTTCCTGCTTCTGTCTGCTTTCCTTCAATAGTGTGATCTCATCTTTTAGCCAGTGGTGAGGCACCCACAAAAGTGACAGACTGTGAAGGGGGAGGAGTCAAAAGCAAGATATGAGATCTTGAACAAACTCAAACTCAAATATTTCTGTAAAGTCAGAACAAATCAGTGGCGTTTTGATTAAAGAAAAACAGAATCGCAGCTTCTCTTCAGTGTTTATGAAGGGAGATTTTAGATGTTACTGGATCAGAACATTGAGCTGCTGCTGTTTCTGATAAATTAACCCGAACAAACATGTAATCATGATAATATAGTAACGAGTGAAACTGAGTAATCAGTGTTAGTTTATGTACCTGTTTAAGACTGAATTTAACCTGAATGTTTCTGATTAACAGATCTGCTGTTTGAGAAGAGCATCAGTGTGATTGGTCGTGCAGGAGGAGGTGTGAACATCAGCTGCAAATACCCACAATCCCACAGGACTGAGTCCAAGTTTCTCTGTAAGAGAGAGAACAATGCTCGCTGTATTCTAAAATATTTGTTAGGCAGAGTAGAAAATGGATAAATAAAGGAATCTTCTCAGTGTTTGATGACCCAGAACAGCAGATCTTCACTGTGACCATCGACAGTCTGACTGAGGAAGACTCTGGTGAATACTGGTGTGGAGTTGAATCAGACTGGCAATCTGATGATGGATACAGAGTTTATATCACACAGATCAGTCTGACAGTTACTGGTGAGTAGATATCATGTTAAATGAACCTGTTTAATATCAGACATTGTCTCCTCTGTGTTCTGACAGTCTAGAGGCAGCATGTGAACAGCACTAATTTAAGATCCTGTCAGTGAATTACAGTCAGTCTGCAGTCTGACCAAGGCTGGTCTGTACTGTTTAGATAACTGATATCAAATCAACTCATTTTATCATTACAGCAATCATTCAGAGCAGGTTATATGACCATGAAAACCCTATTGTTAGTGCATTGTAATGATGAAGCTGAGCTGGTGGGCTCTAAGACTATTTGACCTCATTTGTCTTTGGTTTTCATTTGATGTACACTGCTGAAAAACAGATCCGAATTAAATGTCAGTATTATATCTAAACTTTTTATTATATCCAAATATTCTAATGAGGTCAACAACATGCATCAGTTCACTGTCCACAAAACACAACTCACAATGTAATCTACACACAACATACACCTACTCAGATATGATCAGTCTGATCAGACACTCTGAATGATAAGATTGTTATTTATGGTTGATTCAGTAATGATGAACATAGAGGTGGATGATATGACAATATTGTGTTGTTATTGTGTGACTAACTACATGTTTCATTACAAAGTGAGCATAATTAGGCCTGTTTAACTGGATTTAGTGCAGTGACATTTGTAAAACACTAAATAAAAAATATTGTATTTGTAGGTTTGTTATTATTATTATTGTTATAGTAGTTTTTATGTTCCAACATATGAAATCTCATATGTTGAAATTGAATCTGTTTCTCCATCTCCAGCATTTCCAGCTTCCTATCTGATCTCTGCTGTGTGTGTGGTTGTGCTGCTGCTTCTGATTGGACTCTTGTTCCTCATATTCACTCTCTGAAAGAGAGACCAGACACAAGGTACCACACACACACCACACATACACACACACTACATGCACACATCCCACAAACATGTTTATTTGAGTTATTAAAATCACAATAGAAAAGGCCATGATGCATTTAGTAAAGATAGTTTCAGTCCTCTGATCAGGCCCATACAAACACATGGCTAAACTCCTGAAAAAATCTATTAAATGAGCTGCCCTCCTCTACTTAAGCCAAAGATACAGTCAGTGTATGCGTGAGCTCATTATTACAGGTCTTCCTGTATATAGAAGAGATTTACTGTTCTCATGTCAGGTGCACACTCTCACTGACAAGACGATGAGTTACTCAGATTGAGCTTTTCTGCATGTTCAGATGAGAGTATAGATGTGTTGACGTAGATTAAACACATTCATTATTTAAAAAACACTCTCTGCTCCAGCTGGACAGATGTGACAGACAAGTAGACAAGTATGAAACAAGTAGAAAAACTAAAAGAAGTACATAAAACAAACTCATTCTTATAAGTGTTGCACTGCATGTTTCTTCATTTTCAAAATAATCAATATAGATCTTTTTTACCTTTACAGTAGACTGATTTCTTCATTTATAACCACTTAAAGAAAGAAGGACAGACAGTGAACTCAGAGAACCTCAGAGAACTCAAAGTTACTTTAATGACTCTTTATCTTTTCATCTGATTCCTTAAAGTCAAATGATTATGTATAAAAAGTGCTGTTGTTCATATTTTGTTGTTTTACTTGTTATGAACGTACAAACTAAAGCCAACAATTTCATTTTTCATTTTAATGCAAGTGCTCAAAGAAAATCTGTTACAAAATTATTACTATCCACACATTTATGAACAGCACTGTATGTTTATACCCAATTCACAACAAATTTAAATGATTCTCCTAACAGTTCCCAACAGTTTCCCACCAAGCCCAGAAACAAAATCTTCCAGAGAGGTGGGTATAAAGCCACATGACCAAACTATTTCCTCACATTTGTTCTATTAAATAATGTGACAAACTACAACTACTAGTTTTTAATGAAACCTTTTAACTCATTTCAGACTGATGGAAATTATGAGAATGATCCAACTCCCCAAATAAGAGAAAACACCAACCAATCAGATTCAGTCTACCAGAGTCTGAACCCTGCCACCAACCAATCAGATTCAGTCTACCAGAGTCTGAACCCTGCCACCAACCAATCAGATTCAGTCTACCAGAGGCTGAACACTGTCACCAACCAATCAGATTCCGTCTACGAGAGTCTGAACCCTGCCACCAATCAATCTGATTCCGTCTACCAGAGTTTGAATCCCATGACCAACCAATCAGATTCAACCTACCAAAGTCTGAACTATAACACCAAATAGAAATCTATTAGAGCAGTAGTTCCCAAACTGTGGTACGTGTATCCCCGGGAATACATCAAATGACACTAAGTACGTCAACAAATTCCAACATTAATCTTCAATTAAATTAGGTGATGTACAATAAGGTGATGTAGGCTATCCAAATATCTTTCCTGTACATTTCAAAGCTGGGAGCATTTTCTGACAGACTAAATCTCCCTATCAGAATGATCTAATGTAATTTTAATGCTGGTAGCATTTTCTGAGACAGTGATTTAAGCTACCAAAATATCCTATTTACAGGTTTATGTAGGATCTACCTACAAATCTACTGCACAGTTATACAGGTACTTTCCTGATAATAGTGACACAAACAGCTTCCAGCACAGGCCAAACTGGAGCTCTAGTACTTCAGTGTTTTACTCTCTTATTATAACAGGTTGTACTAGAGAACAAAGTGTTTCACTGTGGCCTCTTCAGAGCGCCGCACGTTCAGGACAGACTGACAACAGCAGAGCTAGTTCAGTTTATCGGGCGCTGCATGAATGGAGTGAATATCCTGTACTCTCTGTTGTTGAGGCCTGGATGAAGCTTGTTAGTTGATTAATTGAGGGAGTTTCACAGACGCAGTTTTGTTGGTGGTTGTAGTGAAATATCGGTTTGTAGCTGCTGTGTTTAGCGCTTAGCCGTTAGCATGTAGTTTATGTATTTGTAGCGCTGTTAAATTATGATGATGTCACAGTGATATATGAGATCTGTGGCTCAGGTTGGTGAACATTTCATTACTCACTGTTCATTTTACAGCCGCAGACTCTCTCACACACATATGTGCCCTCATAGTGATGCTGCAGCCTCTGTGTTGACATATGAACGAATTGTATGCAAGGGTGTACGTATAAGGTGTGAGGGGGTATGCAGCAAGAAGTTTAATGTCTGAGGGGGCACTGGACTGTAAAAAGTTTGGGAACCACTGGTTTACAGCATACAAAGTCTGATGTAAATTGGCTAAACTGGGTGTTACGCTTTTCCCAAAGTTAAACAGATTCATATCACTGCACTGAATGTGATCATCTCTATCCACTCTACTAGACTAATTAGCTTAACAATTACAATTAACTAATGTTTTTAGCCCACTCTGTAATCAGTCCAGCGTTACTGGACCACCACGAATTCTCCTGACCCCCCCAAACATCCAACATAATCAGTCAGAATTTTGAGATATTGCTGTCAGAAACAGAGAAAGAGGTTAAAACACAGCTGATTTATGTCTTGTACACCATCAGCTCCAACCAGATATCAGCAGAGAATACCTACTGATACCAGTCTGTACAATGACAAAGTTCAATTTCTTGTGAGACTTGTGGGTCTCAAAGCTCATGTCAAAGATTATTGTCTGCAGCCTGTGAAATTTCCCATTTTCATCACCACTTATTTGATAATGAGTGGGCTTTAAATGTCTGGGTGGTTTGTGATACATCATTGGATTGGACTGAATTAAGTCTGTACATCATTTTCAGGTTTGCTGTTTACAAACATTATTGGGTGCGTGCACGGATGGGGGCAAAACTGCTTTGGTAACTTACAAAATTGTAACATTAGTCAACTGTTGTAATCAATGGAGATTCTGCATTATGTTGATTCAATAATAAAATGCCATTTCAGAGTTGGATTTGTTTCTTGTCTTTCATTTTCATTTTAATATAACAATGTAAAACTTTGGCTAACCCTAGTTAACTATCAGTATCGGCTAGTCATCAGGTCTCTGTGAACGCCCTCTTACATTTGCTGTTCACTTAATGTCTAGCTATTAGGAGCTCTACATACGCACACATTATCCAGCCGCTTATCCTTCTGAAGCCTATCCCAGTGGTCATTGGGTAGAAGGCAGGAAACACCCTGGACAAGTCGCCAGTCCATCACAGGGCAGACACACTCATATACATTCACACTAGGGAGAATTTAGCGGGTCCAATCTGCCTGGCTGTGGGAGGAAACCCACGCAGGCTACTGTAAACGTATTGTACAAGACGTGAGACACATGACAGCTTGTTAGGTCTGGGATGGTGAGGAAGTGGGTGGCACAGATTACATAGAAAGCCTAGAGAGCTCAAACCGCATTGATTATCTCAATAAATTAGTTCCCAGTAATGGCCAGAAATGATCAGATCCCTACACTATTCCTGACCACAAATGGATTTCAGGTATGTCCAAGTGGCCAACATGGCCCAATATATGCAGTTATCTCATACAGCTCAACAAGTCTTTGTTGCTTTCTGTCACGCTAACATGAAGGTCTGCAGGTTCTAAAGCAGACATATGTTTCCATAATATCAGAGTCCGAATGTGCCATGAAAACTAATGACTTCATAGTCAAACTTGTTTCTTTCTTTCTTTTTTTTTTTTATTTATTTATTTATTTTTTGTTTGTTTAAAAAAACATCATTACAATTTTTTCATGTTTCATTACTGGGTTTCTGGGATACAAATGGACGACCTGATTCTCAGATTTTTCATGTCTGCACTTAATAAAAGAAAAGTAACATTTTTTTATTCTTTATTTTTGTGGGCTGCTGTGCTCTTAAGTTATAAACACGTGGGTCACATTACAGTTTTTAAGGTGAATGTCCATCATTCTTCAGTCCAGCTGAAGAAGAATGTTTTAAAGTAGCTTAATTTAACTGAAGCTTAACTGAGATAAAGTTGAAGTTAAACCTGTGTATAATTTACAGATTTCTCTACCGAATCACATGAAAATATAGCCAAAAAACACAAAGGTCACTGATCACTGCCTTCTTTCACACTGTAGAGACAAAAAATGAACAGTTTCTGAACCTTTTTATGGATCAATAAATATAGTCAGAAAATTTCAGTATTTCAATTACATTTTTATTCATTAGGTAAAATTAACGTTCAGCACAATTTATTAAGAACGTGACTCTGATTTAAACTGGAGGTAAAACTAGTTCAATAACTTTCACCATAAAACAGAACTTGTTCCTGTTCTGTTATTAGCTGTCTGTCGCCCCCTAGTGGAGATTCCTGAGATTGTGCGGTATCTGCTGTCCTAAATATGCAGAAACAACTGTTAAAAAAACTCACACTAAAGTCACTCTCTATTTAAGAAACTAAGAGGAAAATTTGCCCTCAGATCATACAGCCTGTGGTTGAGGCGAGAACGTCTGTGTCAGAGTTTTATTTCCAAACATGTTCTTTAAATGTTTTGTACACCGTAAGAGAAGATGATCATCTACACTGTTGAGCACGAAATACCCTCTGAATATATTTTCACTGGAGAAGCTGCCAAATTAGTCAGGAATGATTTCCTGAAGCAGAATGATGAACTGAAGACGGTGCAAATCTGTCACTAAGTTAACAGACAAGCCAGGAAAGATTTCTCAGTCTAATAATCCATCACATCGTTAACCACATAAAATAGAATATTATTGGATTTTTCTACTAAAATCCAAAGGTTGTGGTGTCCTGTGCTGGTTTTATTAGTACTGATAAAGGTGCTGTGTTCAGTGTGGAGGCAGTGTGGGGTGGGATGCTCGCCAGGGGTCTCAGCATTTATAGTTGTTCTTCTTGCCAGATTCAGTCTGAAAGCAGGAGAGCCAGTAGAGGAGCGTGTAAAACAGAATGGAAAAGAACACAGTGTTATAGAAAGAAATTAGCAGCTTTTTTCTACAAATTCACTTCATATTCATCTGTAAAAATGCTGACACAGGAAATCTTGGCTTCCCTCACTTTTCACCAGTGGTGGATAAAAAAGGGCACCTACTGCATTACATGGAGTCTTAAAATAGCTATGATGCATCATATATACTATATTGCCAAAAGTATTTGCTTGTCTGCCTTCACACACATATGAACTTGAGTGAGATCCCACTCTTAATCCATAGGGTTTAATATGATGTCGGCCCACCCTTTGCAGCTATAACAGCTTCAGCTCTTCTGGGAAGGCTTTCCACAAGGTTTAGGAGTGTTTATGGGAATTTTTGAACATTCTTCCAGAAGCACATTTGTGAGGTCAGTCACTGATGTTGGATGAGAAGGCCTGGCTCGCAGTCTCCGCTCTAATTCATCCTAAAGGTGTTCTATCGGGTTGTGCTCAGGACTCTGTGCAGGTCAGTCAAGTTCTTCCACACCAAACTCGCTCATCCATGTCTTTATGGACCTTGCTTTGTGCACTGGTGCGCAGTCATGTTGGAACAGGAAGGGGCCGTCCCCAAACTATTCCCACAAAGTTGGGAACATAAAATTGTCCAAAATCTCTTGGTCTGCTGAAGCATTAAGAGTTCTTTTTACTGGAACTAAGGGGACGAGCCCAACTCCTGAAAAACAACCCCACACCATACTTTACATTTGGCACAATGCAGTCAGACAAGTACCATTCTCCTGGCAACCGCCAAACCCAGACTCGTCCATCGGATTGCCAGACGGAGAAGCGTGATTGGTCACTCCAGAGAACACGTCTCCACTGTTCTAGAGTCCAGTGGCGGCGCTTTACACCACTGCATGCGATGCTTTGCATTGCGCTTGGTGATGTAAGGCTTGGATGCAGCTGCTCAGCCATGGAAACCCATTCCATGATGCTCTCTATGCTGTTCTTGAGCTAATCTGAAGGCCACATGAAGTTTGGAGGTCTGTAGCGATTGACTCTGCAGAAAGTTGGTGACCTCTGCGCGCTATGTGCCTCAGCATCCGCTGACCCCACTCTTTCATTTTACGTGGCCTAACATTTTGTGGCTGAGTTGCTGTCGTTCCCAATAGCTTCCACTTTGTTGTAATACCACTGACAGTTGACTGTGGAATATTTAGTAGTGAGGAAATTTCACGACTGGACTTGTTGCACAGGTGGCATCCTATCCCGGTACCACGCTGGAAGTCACTGAGCTCCTGAGAGCGACCCATTCTTTCAGAAATGTTTGTAGAAGACAGACAGATAGACAGACAGACAGACAGACAGACAGATAGATAGATAGATAGATAGATAGATATACAGAAATGCACTTGCATCTTACTATCAAGATAAACAAGATGAGCTGTAGGCTAATTTCTTAGCGGGAGCCACTAAAGTGATGTGAATATTTATAAGCTAATTTTCTTGTTTGCGTGTTTTGTATACGTTTCTGTACCTGCAGTGTTGCTAACTTTGGTCTTGGCGTTGTTTTCTTACAGGTTACTTCATCTGCAAATGCATCAATGAGTGCAGATCCACAGCGCACTTTCATTATCTTTATTGCAGCCAAACAACAATATGCAAAGCATATTTTTAAACATCACTTATCCCAATGAAGCAGTAAAACAAAGACCACCAGAACAGAAGTGCCTCAATGCTCAGTGTGTTGATTACGCAAATAGAGTGTTTGCAGTGGCAAAATCTTTCATCCACCCAGCACCAATACATGTCATTAAAAGGACATGGGGTCCAACCAAAAGAGCTGGACATCTGCAGAATTAATGCACAGTTTGATGAGAAATCAAACAAAAAACAAAATTCAGTGTTGTGTAATGCAAGTGTGCCAAAATCTGGGATGTGTTTGTATTGGAGAGAAAAAAATAAATAAATTCAGAAGATTTAAGAGATCATTGTTGTCTTTGTTTCATGGACTACTTGCTCTTTTTACAAAAGTTGTCGATGATCCTAAAGGATAGTGTAAACACAGATTCGTAACATGAAATAAGAGTAAGATTAGACAGAATATTTGTATTTGTAAACCAGAAACAGCGTAAAATGTTAAAAAAATACCTTTCAATGAAAATGAAACCAGTAGAATTATGATTAGTTCACCAAACACACACAGTTTACAACTAATCTCCTTTTTTTATTACATAAGCAAATTTGAAATGCATTTACAAAATCAAATTTCCACAATCTTTTAACAATACTGTGCAACAGGTGCTTGTCTAGAGTGCATTTTAAGTATGGAGTCTTCCAACAAGGTAAAATGACCTGAACCAAAGAGAGTTTTAACATTTGTTTCATTACAAAGGAATCAGAAAAAATGTAAAGTATTATTTATTGCATGTATTGAGCTTGTATTCATCTGAAATGACCAAAACCAATCCACTGGATACAATTTAACTTTTTACTTGAACAAATAAACATTTTAATAAATCAACCATTTATTAATTTATTCATTATGCATTATTAAGTACATACAGTGTCAGACTGAGGGAGATCCAAGATTCTTTATAGAAGTGGTTGAGACCAGCTGCTGGTTTGGCAACTCCGCGTTCTCCTGCAACTGAAGTGGACGGCTGAGTTGATCATCTCATTGTCCTTTTGCAGTCAAACATGCAGAATGACTTCTTGATGAAGGTGAGGATTTTGACTGCTAATGACTTGAAATACTACAGTACAATCACTTCATATAATTTTAGGTGCATAATAGAAAAGACTCTTAACTGGTATGCATTAGTTTCAAATTTCAATTACTATTTAGTTGGACTAACAGTTATGAGGATTTTGACTACAAATTACTGAAAAATGCCAGAGTAAAATTACTTCATAATTCATATGTACATGTATAGTAGTAACTCAACTGATATCTGTTGGTTTTATGGACTACTATTGGAAATGACCATTTTACAATGTGTACTGACAAGTTTGGGGATTTTGGCTGCCAATTACTTAAAGATTCTACAATTCAATATAATAGTCCACTGATTTTTGATAACGAGAGTCGATATGTGTTCAGTAGATATCCTAACTGAAAAGAGAAGCAGTGTTCAGTCTAACAATGAAAGCCAGTGGGGAAAACCTGTAAACAAAGTTGCGCCACATGCGTAGATCAAGCGCTACGCTGTGGTTCTTGAACGCACAGCATGATTGACAGGCTCGTGAGGTGACGTGCGGTAGGCCGGGTCGGATGTGGGCGGGGTTGGATGTCCAGCTGCGCCTTCCTACAGCTGAACGCACTGGTCTTTCACACAGACAGCGTGTGAGCTGCAGAGAGACGGATACACAGACAGTCCTGCTTCAGACGGACAGACGGACACATCAGTCACTCTGATCAATAAATACATACTTTTTAAAAGTGCACGGCCTGTCTGTCTGTTTACCTGTCTGTCTGTCTGTCTGTCCTCCACAGCGCTCTGACTGTGATGAGGAGAGAGTTTCAGGCCTGGTTCTCTGTTTGACCTTCACTGATCTTCACGGCTTATTTCAGTGTATTTAGCTGCGTGTGTGAACGCGCTGACCTGTTAACCTGGGCGCCGAAATGAAAAACAAGACTATCCGCGCGGAGGCAGCGCATGTGAATAAACAGCGAGCTGGAGCGCCGCTTCTTTACCTTCTCACTGCAGGGGTCTCGCTGAGACTCACAGTAAAGCAGCCCCCCGCTGAAAACAGCCACACAAACCATGAAGAGGGCCTGCTGGTTCCTGGTGGTGTCCAGTAGGCACTGATGGTGTTTAGTGTTCTCCTGATGGGCTGATATCACAGTGTAAAGGACTCTAATGGTTTTAATGGTCTTTGTTCAGCCGATGCCGAGCCAAAAAGTGTGCAGAGTTTTGTGTGAGCATGAAAAGTTTTAACACCTCAGAGCGTTTTAAAACTTTATATATACACATCACTGTAAATATAAAGGAGACATAAATGGAGCGTCTCATATACACAAGACTGAAGTCTGACCTGCCAAGTAACTGAGAAGGCCATTGGACACGCCTGTCAGGTGACGTTGGGGAAGTGGGCTATGGGTCATTCCTTCAGGAGCTGATGTGAATGACATCATCACTCTGAATCTGTTCTTTTTTATTGTTTGATCACCCCTCCAGGTTCAGGTAGACATCAGGCGGAGGGAGAAAACCCTGGAAACGTGGCAGCGCAAAACATCCATCACCTTGACATCAACGACCCCAGGACATATGGTGGTCCTCCAGGTGGTGCACGTGCATTGGTGGGCCTCTACATTAGTATGCGCTAGAAAGCTGCTCCAGCCTTTTCAGTGAAGCCCAAACACATTAAAATGCATAATACTGAGGAGAACTTGCTGCTGTTGAGGTGAACAGTGTGTTTATAGAGGCTGGAAGGAAGTTTGGTGTAGACTATAAATATGATCCTCTGACTAAAGTGCTTCTTACATGGACCAGATGAACTTGGGACCACCTGCCACTTTTACAAGAGCACCAGAAATGATCCAGACCGAGAAGAAGCTTCAAGCATAGAGATACTGTAATAGTTGTATGTAGTTCATCCCCACAAAACTCCTAAATAATAGACAAAATAAACCAAGCCTTACCTGACTTCAGTGGACCATTGCATTGACCATTGTCCAGCTGCAAACCAAGACATACATGCTGGAGAGGCCTGTGAATAAGCTGTGTTTGTTACAACAGGACATCATATAGACAACAGCTGACTGCTGAGAGTTAAATAGTTATTCTCAGTTTATTGGTTTGTGGTTCTTAGTATTAATTTTGATAATTGCTTAATGTCCCTGCCTGACCAGACAGAGGTTGATGATACAAGAGCCACAATAAGGGAAATACTGATACTGAGCGAACATAAACATTCAGCATAAGTTGTAGTGCATGTTTGGAATGAATAAGAAAGTACTGGTGGTTCTGGTTAATATTGTGCTCCACTAGGGGGCAGTAATGTATTAGTCTGCTCAGTTGCAGAGCTGCAACAGACACTAGAGCAACACAGTTCTTTCAGGCTGTGTGACAGTAAATCAAGTTCAGTTAATTTTTTGCTTTTTATTTATTATTATTATTTTTGCCTTCTTTCATGAGTGTTTGGCTGAAACATGGACTGGACTTCATGAATACTGGAACTTCCATGGGACTCCTTTAAAATATGTTTGGTTCTTTGCTGGAATGTGTTACTCTCAGAAGTCAGACCAGTTAAACCAGTTTATGGGTGAAAGGTCAGAGTAACTGAAACTTTTAGTCTGAACTTTAACTGGAGACAAAAAATGTGGACCCCTCTCTACACCCAATTAATAATAATAATGTAATATTCAGAGCATTGCTGGTGATGGACAATCAGTGAGATCTGCAGCAGAGTGTAGTGTCACATTCTTTGGTGATGTAATGAGACTGAAATGAGCTCCAACCAGTTTCTCTGGTTCTAAAGGAAACAAAGTTCAGCCGTGTTCTGGTTCAGTCTGGACAGAGACAGAGAGAGTTCAGCTCTGTAATGTTCTAAAGGCTCCAGTGGGAGAAGAGACTCTACTGAAATGGAGATGAAGTGTCTGTGTTGGTGGTCAGTGATGTTTCTCTTGTAGATCTGCTGTAAATGAACACAGATGAAGGTGGACTTGAACTTTCTCACTGAAGACGTCTAGACAAACCTCAGAAAAGGTAACAGTGCTTTCAGTTCCTCACAGATATCACTGAGGAGTCCTCTGATCTGCATTAATAACTATCTTTATTATAATAACAGCTTTAAACTTAGCATATCACAGAGAAATTATGCACAACATTCATAAAACAATAGGACACTAATTAATTTACTAAAGTAAATAAATACAATTTTAATAAGACAGTTTATTAAAGACTAAATAAGAGTAAATAAGGAGTTAATGTCCTTGTTAAGTGTGAGTGTTGAGGGTGAAGGACTTTAGGAGGAAGTGAATTCCTGATGCTGCCTGTGTAGAAACTAAAGCAGCTGCACCAGTTTTCTTCAGTTTGTAATAAAACACCTCCAGGAAGCTTTCATAGATCAATAAAAGTGATTAGAAGTGCAGATAACATCAGCATTATTGCCATTACTTCTCATCACAGATGAGATTCACTATACTTTGTGTTAGAATAAACACAGATCATCTTGAATACAGTATATATTTTATCAGTTAATACAGTTTATTGATAATGAACTGAGAGATCAGAGAGAGACAGTAACATTATTGATAATGATTATCAGGATTATAGAGGTGATCAGTTCTACTGTCTGTTTATACTAAGATTCTATCAGTAAATACAGTTTATTAATAATGAACTGAGATCAGAGAGAGACAGTATCATTATTGATCATGATTATCAGGATTATAGAGGTGATCAGTTCTACTGTCTGTTTATACTGAGATTCTATCAGTAAATACAGTTTATTAATAATGAACTGAGAGATCAGAGAGAGACAGTAACATTATTGATAATGATTATCAGGATTATAGAGGTGATCAGTTCTACTGTCTGTTCATACTGAGATTCTATCAGTAAATACAGTTTATTAATAATGAACTGAGAGATCAGAGAGAGACAGTAACATTATTGATAATGATTATCAGGATTATAGAGGTGATCAGTTCTACTGTCTGTTTATACTGAGATTCTAACAGTTAATAGAGTTTATTAAAAACTCAGTTCATCAGTCTCTGAGTGTTTCTTACTCTTATATGAAGGTCCTGAAGATGCCATAACAGGATTAGTCCTGTGGAACTAAAGAGAACCCAACTGTAGCCTAATGGAGAGTCTGAGCCTATATTAGCTCTGAGTAGAGTGGTCATCTGCACACAGCTGAACTACAGCAGCTCAGAGTGATGGACCATTTACTGAGAGATCAGATTACTGTTCCACTCCAACACCGTCCACCTGAGAATGATCATACAGTTCTGGATCAATATTACACAGATACATTTTATGATTATGGAGCTCAGATGAAGCTGAGATATGAGATTTACGTCTCCACTACGTCATTGTTTATTCAACACTCTGTTTCCATCACCCTGTATCACAACTCATGTGTATTAATAGACTTTATTCACCTCAGTTTAATGTAAAATCATCTTTTATAATATTTAGGTGTTTTGTACATTGAAGTTTTCTAATTTCCAGAATTCCTGTACAAAGTGATAAAAACCTTCTAATGTGCAGTTCTGTATGATGGACTGTATGAGCTCTACACAGCCTTCACTACAGATCAGTATCATATAATGACCGATTATGATTAATAAAGACTGGAGCAGCAGAAGATGTGATCCGTAGGTCTAGAACCTGTTTCCTCTGTCTGCTTCATCTCCTTCCATAGTGATAAATATGGATTGGATCATTTTAATAAAAAAACATTTCCTGCCGTGTCAACAACAAACTCACTGGTCAACAAAGAGTAACTATGCATTTTTATGAAATATAACTGTTCTTAGCAGCATCTCCAGTGTCCAGCTGTGTGTGGAGAGTAAAACCTCAGTGATGGAGCTTCATCACTCCAGCAGTGGAGGAAGAACCTCTGATTCAAAGTGAGTAACTTTATATCAGCTCTTAACCTGATTAAACAGAAAGAGGTAATCGTGACTTATGATCAGAATAAATGAGTCTTAGTGAAGAACATAATTACTCAGCACTTTAATCTCACTGTGGATGAACTTTTCTCAGAGTGAAGCGTGCAGCATCTCCAGAACCCAGCTGTGTGTCTATGAAGAGTGACTGGTCCATGGAGGAACCTCTTAAATTCAGCAGAGGAGAAGGAGAACCCAGCTGTGTGTCTAGGAGGAGTGGCTGGTCCATGGAGGAACCTCTTAAACTCAGCAGAGAAGGAGGAGAACCCAGCTGTGTGTCTATGAGGAGTGACTGGTCCGTGGAGGAACCTCTTAAACTCAGCAGAGGAGGAGGAGAACCCAGCTGTGTGTCTATGAAGAGTGACTGGTCCATGGGGGAACCTCTTAAACTCAGTAGAGGAGGAGGAGAACCCAGCTGTGTGTCTATGAAGAGTGACCGGTCCATGGAGGAACCTCTTAAACTCAGTAGAGGAGGAGGAGAACCCAGCTGTGTGTCTATGAAGAGTGACCGGTCCATGGGGGAACCTCTTAAACTCAGCAGAGGAGGAGGAGAACCCAGCTGTGTGTCTATGGGGAGTGACCGGTCCATGATGTTACCAGCACAGTCCAGTGGAGGGAGAGGATCCTCTGACTCAGGGTAAATATCTGCTACCAGTAAACAGCAGCTCTGACAGTGAATCATTGTAAACATTTTCCAGGCAGCCAGTGAAATGCAGGTTATGTTACCACATGTAATCATGTAATCACATATAGTAACATAAAACTCATATAATTCCACTGGAGTACTTGGGGGTCATCTATGAAAACGTGCTTACATGCAATTTAGGGTTTAACATTATGTGCTATGCCATTTCTCATGTTGCTCTAATGAAGCTACGTGTGCTGACTTGTGAACATTGGAAAATGTAAAAAAAAATTGTGAGATTTTCAGTAAGTCTAAAGAAACAATGTGTGTTTGTCAACCTTTAACCATGAATGACCATTAATTTTCACATGCACAATATTTAAATCAAAGGTTTAACTGTTAGTGTAATATTACACTTGTCTAGGAATATTTGTTAGTATTAGAAACTGACAGGAGAAATCAAGAGTGCAACACATGTAACATTAAGTCTGAAGCCTGAGGTAAACCAAAAGAAACACATACTAAATGAAGTAGCTCAAATGTAATGCAATAAATATTCAGAAGAATATTAACGTTATGTAAATTATTGATGTCTGTTATTGTGTAACAGGCAGCCAGTGAAGTGCAGGTTATCAACTGTCATTAGTAAACAAATAACTCATGGAATTCCACAGGAGTAAGTGGAGTCACCTATGGACCATGTGCTTACATGCAATTTAGGGCATTAACATTATGTGCAATGACATTTTGTGATGTTGCCACATAAAACTCCAATCATGTCACAAGTGCTGACTTGTGAGCACTGGAAAAATGTGAAGTGTGATTTTTGTGTAAATATATAGAAAACAGTGCATGTTTACTAAACTTTAACCATGAAGAACTACAGGAATTCCCACATACACAATATTTAAATAAGAGGTTTTTTTTTCTCCTGATGATAGGGTCAACGCTTAGACAGTTGTGCCACTCGGGAGCCCCTTAAATAAGAGTTTAAACTATTAATGCTGTATTACAGTTTTCTAAGAATATTAAACATGAAGTTTGTCTTGGGAGCCTGAGGTAAACCAAATGAAACATTTACTGAATTAAAAATGTCAAATTTTGTATAAAAAATGATCAGAAGATTAATATGGGTATTTGTTTTATTGATGTTTATTGTTGTTTGACCCCAATTAGCCAGCACTCTACAGTGGATGACGTTCTTCACAGAGTCTTAGAGAGACACAAAACCATCATGAAGAACAAGTACGAGAGCTTATTTGAGGGAATCAGAACAGAAGAGAATAAAGACAGGATTTACACACAGCTCTACATCATAGAGGGAGAGAGTGAAGGAGTGAATGAAGAACATGAGGTTCTACAGATGGAGAAAACATCCAGGAGACACTTACAAGACTCTCCAATCAACTGCTTAGACATGTTTAAACCTCTACCAGGTCCTGGAGGAGAAACACAAGAAGAGAACATTAGAGCTGTGAAGGCTGACAGTCTCAGACACAAAGAAAGAAAAGAAGATAACAGACCAAAAGAGCCAGAGCTCAGAAGTGTTCTGACTAAAGGCATCGCTGGAATTGGAAAAACTGTCTCTGTGCAGAAGTTCATTCTGGACTGGGCTGAAGGAAAAGCCAATCAGGATGTAGAGCTTGTGTTTGTGCTTCCGTTCCGGGAGCTGAACCTGATTAAAGATGATCAATACAGTCTTCATGGACTTCTGTGTGACTTCCATCCTGAGCTCAAAGATCTGGACACAAAGATTTATGATCAGCTCAAAGCTGTGTTTATATTTGATGGTCTGGATGAAAGTAGAATTCCACTGAACTTTGAACAGTGTGAGAAAGTATCTGACATCACCATGACATCATCAGTGGGTGTGTTGATGACAAACCTCATCAAAGGAGAGCTGCTTCCCTCTGCTCTGATCTGGATAACCTCCCGACCAGCAGCAGCCAATCAGATCCCTCCTAAATACATCAAGCGTGTGACAGAAATTCAGGGATTCAGTGACCCACAGAAGGAGGAGTACTTCAGGAAGAGGATCAGTGATGAAGACCAAGGCAAGAGAATCATCTCCCACATTAAGACAGCGAGGAGCCTCCACATCATGTGCCACATTCCAGTCTTCTGCTGGATCTCAGCCACTGTTCTTCAGCAAATCATCAAACAGCATCATGCAGAAATCCCTAAAACTCTGACTGAAATGTACTCACACTTCCTGCTCACTCAGACAGACATGAAGAATGAGAAGTATGAGGAAAAAGACGACAGAGACCCAAAGAACCTGCTGGAGTCCAACAGAACCATTCTTCTGAAACTGGCTGAACTGGCTTTCAAACAGCTGATGAAGGGCAATGTGATGTTCTATGAAGAGGACCTGAGAGAGAGCAGCATTGATGTCACTGAGGCCTCAGTGTATTCTGGGATTTTCACTGAGATCTTTAGGGAGGAATGTGTGCTTTACCAGAGGAAGGTCTACTGCTTTGTTCATCTGAGCTTTCAGGAGTTCCTGGCTGCTGTTTATGTGTTTCACTGCTATGAGAGCAAAAACATGGAGGAACTGCAGATATTTAACCCACAGTACAGTGGGTGGTCTAAGAAAGTTCCTCTGGATGAGGTTCTGATGGGAGCAGTGAATAAAGCTGTAGAGAGTCAAAATGGACACCTGGATCTTTTCCTCCGTTTCCTGCTGGGCATCTCAGTGGAGTCCAATCAGAGATGCCTACAGGGTCTACTGACCCCAACACAGAGCAGCTCAGAGAGAACCAGACAGTACATCAAGAGATTAATCAAAGGAGCAGATAAATATCACCTCTCCACTAAGAGATCCATCATCTCCACTGAGAGATCCATCAATCTGTTCCTCTGTCTGTCTGAAATGAGTGACGAGTCTCTCTCCAGAGAGATTCAGGAGTCTTTAATCTCAGAGAGACACTCAGAGGAGAAACTCTCTCCTGGACAGTGTTCAGCACTAGCCTGTATGCTTCTGACCTCAGAGGAGGTTCTGGATGAGCTGGACCTGAAGAAATACAACACATCAGAGGAGGGTTATAGGAGACTGATCCCAGCTCTGACTGTCTGCAGAAAAGCTCGGTGAGTGTTACATCTACATTAATACAGCAGATTAATATCAGATTATTGATGATTGAAGGCTGAACACATTAGATCTTCAGTTCAGACAATTAAAAATACATTTTAGTTATTATAGTTTTAGTTATTATGAAGAACTGCAGGTTCACTGCTTGGCCACTTTAATAGAAACCCCTATTTTTGGAGTTATGACTGATTGTTATATTGTCAGTATATTTTGTGGTACATTGTGATAGCGCTCTTCAGTTTTAGGAGCATAAGCATGAAATCATTCAGTTTAATAATTATAACATTAAATTTTACACTGTAAATATTTGAACATTTTTATAAAACATATAACTGAGTAAATCTTGAAGAAGCAATGTTAAACAGTAGCTTATTTGAATGCCAGCATCTAATAAATAATATAAAACAAGGCTCATTTACATGTTCTTCAATTGAACGTATTAACAGTGAATAGAATTCTTAAATAATTCAAGTGATGTTAAGTATGGCTCTAGTTTTTATACCGTTATAGTGTTCAGGGAGGGGTCACGCTAAGTATGGCTCTAGTTTTTATAGCGTTATAGTGTTAGGGGAGGGGTCACGCTAAGTGTGGCTCTAGTGTTTATAGCGTTATAGTGTTAGGGGAGGGGTCACGCTAAGTGTGGCTCTAGTGTTTATAGCGTTACAGTGTTAGGGGAGGGGTCACGCTAAGTGTGGCTCTAGTTTTTATACCGTTACAGTGTTAGGGGAGGGGTCACGCTAAGTGTGGCTCTAGTTTTTATACCGTTATAGTGTTCGGGGAGGGGTCACGCTAAGTATGGCTCTAGTTTTTATAGCGTTATAGTGTTCGGGGAGGGGTCACGCTAAGTGTGGCTCTAGTGTTTATAGCGTTATAGTGTTAGGGGAGGGGTCACGCTAAGTGTGGCTCTAGTGTTTATAGCGTTATAGTGTTAGGGGAGGGGTCACGCTAAGTGTGGCTCTAGTGTTTATAGCGTTACAGTGTTAGGGGAGGGGTCACGCTAAGTGTGGCTCTAGTTTTTATAGCGTTATAGTGTTTGGGGAGGGGTCACGCTAAGTGTGGCTCTAGTGTTTATAGCGTTATAGTGTTAGGGGAGGGGTCACGCTAAGTGTGGCTCTAGTGTTTATAGCGTTACAGTGTTAGGGGAGGGGTCACGCTAAGTGTGGCTCTAGTGTTTATAGCGTTATAGTGTTTGGGGAGGGGTCACGCTAAGTGTGGCTCTAGTTTTTATAGCGTTATAGTGTTTGGGGAGGGGTCACGCTAAGTATGACTCTAGTTTTATACCGTTGTCGTTGTTGAGGTGGGGTCATGCTGAATGTGCTGCTAAACCACACCAGATACTGAAACTTTTTATGGACACAACAGTCTCAGTTATTTTTTACTGCTGAAATAAAGAATATAAGTTATGTAGTTATATAACTGTATAATACATATTGTTTTTTTAAATTTATGTTTAATCTTTTATTTCTATCTAATTTCTGTAATAAAATTCTATCAAATTTATTCAATAGTGGTTATTTTGGGTAGAAGTTATTTAGCTGAGAAATTATTTTTGTGAAAAACTCCTTGAACAGATTTTTGAAGACTAAACAGAAACACCAGCAACACGTATTATCAGTTGTGGAGTAGGTAGCAGGTAGCCAGTGTAATGACGACAGGATTGGGGATATATGGTCAAATTTTTTGGTCCTTGTAAGGACTCTAGCAGCTGCATTCTGGACCAGTTGGAAGCGTATTCCAGTAAAGTGTAGGAGTATCCAGCTGAATTGGTGTTACATTAGTCCAGCCTGGAGGTTATAAAGGCATCAGCTTTTCCGCATCGTTTAAGGCTAGAATATTACGTAGTTTAGCGATGTTAAGCAAGAGAAAGAATGTGGTACTAACAATGTTGCAAACATGTATCAAAAGAGAGACCGGAATCAAAGACGACGTCTAGATTTTTTACAGTAGTGCTTGGAATGACAGTATGGCCTTTAGTTCAGATTTGGAGAGTTGAGGTCTCTCTGCTTTGGGTCCAAGTAGCAGGACCTCAGTTTTGTTAGGATTAAGAAGGAGGAAATTGTCGTTCATCCAGCTTTTGATATTTTTATCACATTCTTTAAGATTATTTAGATTCAGAGCCTCATTTGGTTTAGCAGATATGTAGAGCTGCGTGTCATCAGCATAGCATTGAAAACTAATGCTGAACCTGTGAATTATAGTCATCACTAGGGGTGCGGGAAAAAATCGATTCTTAGATGCATCGCGATGCGGACGTGAACGATTCTGAATCGATTCACAAATGTCAAAAATCGATTTTCTAAATATTTAATTTATAACGTTAACGGAACGTAAAGGCCGGAACATGGAAGTGGGGAAGTGCAGCGCCCGGACAGTCTGTGGCGGCACATAAAGACACAACTGAATGAGGGAGAAACCCGACCGGCACCCTCTGCATTAAAAGCCAGGTTAGGTCAGGACTCACAACCCAAATGTGAAGAAGAGACATTTTGTCCTTTCAACAAAAATCAAACCACCTTGGGAGCCGCAACATTTAATGTCCAGTATGTGTCAGTATGTGATAATGTCCTAGTATAGGCTAAACAATATAAACGAGAGCGCAGATTTACTTTGCTCTGCTTTAAGCTTTAGTTTGCTGTAGCTGCTTTCCTCCCCTTTCCCTCAGGAAACTTTTCCTCAAAAGTTCAATAGTTTCTTCTAAAATGTCTCTCAACATCTGACTGTTTTACGAGGGTGAAGTCACTTCTTATTCTCCAGCTTCTCGTTCGAATTTTCCCGTTCCACCTTAAATTCTGACTGAGGCGCCGAATGTAAATGCGGCACCATTTAAGGTGGAACGGGAAAATTCGAAAGAGAAGCGACTTAAGCTTCGCAACTTTTTAGTGTTTGACCATCTGTCGTTGCAGATTTAACGTACCAGGAATCAACTGCGCTGCTTATGAATGCGAATAACGCATCGCTGCTATGTGACCTGCAGTCTGCACATTGCGAAACAGGGCTTTCGCGCAATGTTTTACATGTCCTGTCTCAAAGATATTTTACTGACACAACGACTACAACAAGATCAAAACCAAAGTTATAAAATCACTGAATTAAACGGGTAGGACGGCTGTAACGTGCTGTGGTGGTCATCCGTTGCCACTGGATCTTATGTCACCCTAACAGCGCATTTTATCACAGATGAGTGGCAGCAGCGTCTCATGTGCTCTGAACAAGAGCAGTGAATGCGCCTTCTAGTTCACTTGCCACATCACTTCCATTTGATTTATTAATAAAAGATATTGGAAGTAAATTCATTATGGATCATTACAAATACTTTGTTTTAAAAGTACCAAGTCCTCAGACAGTGAGAAAATAGAAATGCTGTATAGAAAAAAGATGCATCGAGATGCATCGATAATCGTTTTATAATCGCATCGCAGCCTCTGAATCGTAATTGAATCGAATCGTGAGGTTCCTAGAGATTCCCACCCCTAGTCATCACACTGCAGATCCACCTCATAATCAGTGTGGAAAAGAAAAAAGGATGGACTGATGCTGCTTTGTTATTTTAGACTCCAATCGCCCAGTCTGTACAACCACTCTTTCAAAATAAAAGTCTCTTACAGCTTGATAAAGTGGTGAATTAAGTGCAGCAAAGACTAAACATGTATTATGTGGTATTAATTTTATGCCCATTAGTAAAAATCTAGTGAAACATTCTAGTCAGTGTTAGTCCTGCTACATATGGTCCTGTTGTTGGTCAAACTGCTGTTTCTGATGCTCAATACTGTTCACTCTTATATACAGAGGAACTGTGTGGCTGCAGGTTTTTCATTTCCACCAAGCAGGAGCTCAACTGATGTCCTCCTTTGTTCTACTTGTTTTAGTCTTCAAACATCTGATCAAGGGGGTGTTTTACAAAGCAGACTTTCTCAGCTAGCCAGATAACTTACACTCACAGTAAGCACTGTCCAATCAAACGAAAGATAAGGGACGTTCCTATTGGACAGTTCTCACATTGGGCTTGAGTTAAGGGGTGATTCTGCTTAGTTGGACTGAAAACCTACAGCCACACATAAGACTGAACATTCTTACTGTAAGGCCAAGATAACCTGAGCTGTAATTTGGTCACTGAAAGCCTTGATTTCTGTTTGCAAGCTTTTATTAGTTATTGTTTAAAAAATACATTTGGTGTGATCAGTCAGTGTTATGAAAATAGTGTTTTTTTTTTTTTGAAATAATAGTTTTGAAAAAAGTCTCAATTATCAGAACTTTTTAAAACTGTTATCAAAATTTAAAAATCCAATATTTTGACAGAACTCAGAGAATTCATACACCATAAGTGACAGTCTTACACGTCTCATTTCAGCAGTGCTTTGGATTATTTTAAATTGGACTGTGGTTTAATGGTACTGTCTGTGCAGATAAAGTTCTATACAAAAGTCTAGGCACCCCTGGCCAAATTACAAACCCAATTCCATAAAATCTTGTAACAGAGTGTGAAATGCCAATAACATAGAAAGCAGTGATGAGTGAATTCTGTTTGAGCTGTTAAATTGTAAATAGCCCAAAAATGGTATTTTACCTCATGTTTTACCTTCTGACCTTTATTTAGATGGGACACAAGTAGGTTTATCACTTTAGTACATCACCTTTCCTTTTGCCTGCATAAAATAATTGTATGTGGACTGAAGACTCAAACTGGTCCAGTTTTGAAAGTGATTTTTTGCCATTCTTCCATTATACCAGTCTTCAGCTGTGCAGTCGTGTGGAGCCTTTATTGTTGTATTTCACTCTTCAAAATGTGTTACACATTTTCGGTAAGAGACAGGCAGGCCGGTCTAGAACCTTCACTCTCTGATTACGTAGTCATGCTGTTTTAATACAATTTGCTGATGCATTTTCGGCAGCGTGGTGAACCTTGACCCTTCCTTGCTTATACAAGACTAGGCCTGTCCTGAATGCTCCGTTTATACCGAGCATGTTTACATCTCCTCTTTTAAAATGTTTTTTAGAACATTTAACAATGTTCATAGTGTTAATTCGTCCCTGTCCCAACTTTTTTGGAATGTGTTGCAGGCATCAGTTTCAGAATGAGCTTATATTTACAAAAGACAATGAAGCTGATAAGATAAAACATTAAGGGTGTGTCCCAAAACCCAGTGAGCTCTCTTAGTAGCTGCTGGCTACATAGGCAGCTGTTTAAATAGTCAGCATTCTAACTGTCTCTGAACCTTATAAGACAGATAAATGAGACACTGTAGTCAGACAGTGATGATGTAGCCACTTGTTCCCGCCCACTGCACACGACCAACGTTTACTTACCTCAGCCGTCAGAATCACCTCTGCCTTTAACCACCATGGATCCTGATCTGGCTGTTTATATAGCGATTGTAATTGAATTTTCTCTGAATGAAACAGACAGGAATAGTGGTCAGACACTGAAATTTAATAATTCGTGCGCTATGTGATGCTAATTTACAAAGGTAAACTTTCCTCTAAGCACTTTGGGGAGAAAAAACAACAGTAAACCCATTTATCCACATCATATATGGTTCATTAATCATCTAGCTACTTCATTTAGTCCACTGTGTAGTTCCACAGTTACAGACTGTCGTTCATCTGTTTCTCTATTTTTTTAACCCCTTTCTCATGAAATGAGGTGAATTCTCCCAGCATCCAAAAAATGATTTACAAAGCATGTAAAAGGTTCTGTGAGGCTGGGGAATCATGCAGCTTTCTGATGTGTAGTTTGTGCTATAGATGCTGCCGTGTTTGAATTAAAGCTCCTGGAGAACCTGTGCAGCTGTAGGCTGTATGTGATCATCAGACAAAGTTTTGGATGTTTTTATAGGCTTTTCCTGCAACAGTGCAGGGTCCTTTGCACAGAACTCTCTACCAGCAGGCAGTGTGATCCTTGGTGATGGTTGTCAGTCCCACTTCTGTACGATGGAGACTTCAGCTCCTAAAATAAATGCTAAACTGTAATCTAACCTTTGAGTAAAGTTGTAGGTATTGGATCTAATATGCAAGTGTAATGCTGCACAAGCACAGAAAGACGCTCGCGGATCTTAAAAATGAAGTGATTTACTGAGAGAACAGAAAGATGGTCAAACAGTTTCAGGGCAAATCCAAAATCAGAAACCAAAAGCCTAGCAAAAAGTCAAGAAACCAGAAAATACAAAATACGCAAGCTACCAGAGCAAAAGGGTAAACACAAAAACGCAATATCCAAAAAACAGGCAAAGGGTCCAATACACAAGTCAGGAAACCAGTAGAAAACCACTCAGTAGTCCAGTGAAGGGCAATACCTCACAATGAGGAGAACAAACCAGAGTCCTTTTAAAGTCTGAGGCAAACAAACACAGGTGAGTTGCATTAATACTCGGGTGACTGAGAACGAGGAAGATGTGTGTGATTGGTGGAAGGAGTGACATCAGGATTGGAATCATGGGAAATGGAGTCCTGGAGAGTATTAGGCAAGGGAGGAGAACCTGGAAGCGTGACAGCAAGCAGAAGATTTTGAGAAGGGGATCATTTAACTAGCTCAGTTTGTTGAAGGTAAAGGATTCCAGTCTCTCTGCAGTATTTACAATATTCTCAAGATCTGCATTGGCTTTGTAAGGCAGCAGGTTTGTAGAGTTTAACTGTGCGTTTTGAATTTTTTGCCTTGATTATTTAAATTTTATAAAATCATTGCTGCTGTAGGCTGATGGCATCTGGCGTTCAGTAACTATTTGGTTCTTAGTTAATTCAGAAATAGTGCTAAATAATAATCTAGGATTATTCTTATTGTTTTCTATGAGACAGGAGAGAAAGGCTGAGCGGGCTGCAATAAGTGCTCTTCTATAGTCCATAAGGCTATAATCCCTCCAGGTGGACTGGAACACTTCTAGTTTAGTCAGGTGCCATTTTCGCTCTAGTTTCTAGTTCTAGACAGTCTGTTTCAAAGCTCGAGTATGATCATTGTACCACGGTGCAGCTTCTTCTGCCTTATTATTTTATTTTTTAATGGAGCCACATTATCTAGAGTAGAATGAAAAGTAGCCTCTATGCTCTCAGTCATAATATCTAATTCGGTAGGATTAGATGGACAGCTGATAGAAGCTGATAATTGTGGAAGGTTTCTGATAAAGCTACCAGCTGTGGAGGAAGTTATAGTCTGCTTAACACGATAGCTGGTGATGAACGTACATTACCACTACAGCGAATGTGTAAGGCTAAATGATCTGTGTTTACAACAAAGGCATTTATGTTCAAAATAAACTCAAAGGTTAAAAATAGATAAATCCTTAATCTTTCAATTAATCTACTAATCTACTGTTAATCTTCAGCTCTGTCTTGGATCTTGCCTTGTATTTGAGTGTGGCTCCAAGTTTTCATGATTACCTGTTTTTCCTGATTAAGGGGAATCAGATGAGCTCCTGCTTGTTTCCAATAAAAACCTGCAGCTACAGCCACTCTTTGTGGATAAGTTTGGACACCCCTGATCTAACCAGTGAACCAGCACCCTGACTTTCTTACTTCCAAACTGACATAGCAGATTTTTTTGTTTTTCTCCCTGGTGAACAGCTTCACTTTCTCTATTTATGATCCTTCATTGAAGGCTCTGATCACTGATATGGTGGAAAATTCTTTCTCGATATTCGGTCAAAATAAGAAACCTCAGTAGGCAGCATATTTGAGCTATCTATGAATTGAGAGCCTTGTTGTCAGGATCACATATTATGATGTAAATGCTGTCTGTGGAGGGAGATCACTGGGTTTTCAGACACATCCTAAATATCTTGTCTTTTTACTGCTTTTATTTGAATATAGGTCAAAGTGAAATTTACAAATCAACGTTTTCTCTTTTGATCTTCCATTTGCATTCTGTCACAACTTTTTTGGAAGTAGACGAAGTAAACAATCTCAATCATCAATTTTTAAATATTATTTGTCTGCCAATGCACAGTTTCTCTGGACTAGAGGATGACCAACACAAACTGTGCAGCAGCAGATGAGCTATCATGACTTTACATCTACAAGGTGGACTGACAAGGTAGGAGTGTCTAATAGAGTGGGCAGTGAGTGGATACAGTGTTTAAAAACTCCAGCAGCACTGCTGTGTCTGATCCACTCGGATCAGCGCAACACACACGAACACACCACCACATAAGAGTTACTGCAGTGCTGAGAATGATCCACCACGCTAATAGTACCTGCTCTGTTAGGGTTCATGGGGGTCCTGACCACTGAAGAACAGGGTAAAAGGGGGCTAATATATATATATATATATATATATATATATATATATATATATATATATATATCTGGACTGGTGAAATAAAAAAAAACGACTTTGGCTACAATCATCAAATGTTTTGAGAAAAATAAAGCAGCATTTGATGCATTTGATGATGTTAACTGTTAGTCACAGTGGAGGATCTAGTATCCTTTGGGGTTGTATGGCAGCCAGTGGCTCAGGAAACATTGCACAGTCAATGGAAGAATGGATTCCATTGAATGTCAGTACATTTTGGTAGGAAATGTGAGTCAGTTGTGAAATGGAAGCTGAAAAGAGGCTGGTGGTTTCTACAACAGGACAGTGACACAAAACATACCTTACAACACATCATGAACTACTTTAACAAACTGAAGCTGAACCTTTTGGAATGGCCCTCACATTCCTGACTCAAACATCACTGAAAATCTGTGGGTAGGTTTTAAAACATGCAGTGCATGAAAGACGGATCAAGAATATCACAGAACTAGAAGTAACCTGTAAGAAAGTTCCTAAAACATGAACAGAAAGACACCTAACTGGACAAAAAACACTGTGATATTTGCCAAAAGGGATGGTACTGAGTACTGACTTAGTATAGCATCCAAATTTTAAACATTCCATATTTACTATTTACTTGTTTCTATGTTTAGCGTTATTCAAATATAAAGTAACTGTGCATTAGCAATATATTTTTTAAATAGTTTGCTGTAGATGTGTTTTTTTTAATTCAAAAATCAACAAACTGTGCAATGTTGAAGGCTGTTATTGTGAAGTTGCTGTGACGCACAAACATTCTATTTGTTTTTATGTAATATTTCTATTTGAGACTTTTTCCCTAGATTTTCTGGGAATAGAGGTCCTATATGCTTGAGGTTTTTTAGAAAAAATTTGCAACATCCTTCCAGAGAGGGGTGATTCCACAACTGATTTACTAAATAGATTATTGGTTTAACACTAAACTCTTAAATTAGGTAATATCTGATCAGTATACTTCTGATAGGTACATAATGAGGTATATGAGAACATAGTCTGATCATATCTAAGTGAAAAGAATTTACTACAACATATGGGTTGAAAATCTTTGACACTGTCTTACAATTTAATATTAAATTATCTTTTATTTGCTGAACTCAAAATATTGAGAATAAAAATGTGGCTTTTTAGTGAACCCACTATTGTAATTTTTGTAAAGGGATCATTTGATTCTACTGTGGTGTAGACAATTCCATTGTATACTAAATTCTCTAACCCTTTAAACCTCAGAGGATCTTAATCTCTAAAGATAATTGAATCATACACAGCAAGAGAAGATTGTAAAAGATAATGAAACATTTCCTGTTTGCAATTTGTACTGTCTGAAATGCCATTAAGGAAAAGACATTAAAGAGAACAGTTAAAGTCAAGACAAGATCAGAAAGCCCAAGAAAAATAGTCAGCTATGCAGAGTAAAAGCCCTAAATCACTGCCAAGGGCTTACAGGAAAATTTGGCTGGTACAGAAATAGTGATGCTAGTCCTCTGTACAGTGTTGTTGCACAAACAACATATACATGGAAGGGTCATCAGGAGGGTAAAAGAGACATAACTGTAAATGTAAAATGTAATAGAACTTGCTACAACCATCAAATTCATGTTTGGAAATAAATAAATAAATAAAGTAAGAAAGAAAGAAAGTGAACTTTTTGCCATCTGTTAAGTATGGGGTGGATCTTTTATGCTGTGTGGTTGTTTGGCAGCCAGTGGCAGGGCTGCAGAGCTGAATTAATATGTTCGGATTTATTTACTCTTTCTCTAGCCATCCTTGAAATATATACACACTCTAAAAGTATAAGGTGCTGCTGAAAAAAGATGATTTTTTTTTTCCACTTAATCTACTCAGAAATGCTTCTTTTAGTATATTGCAAAATTTGTTCTAGGTTTAACTGTACCATATATTAGCTGGATTGTTGTGGAAGTTAGCATTTTATATGCTACTAAACAGATAGCTTCTACTTAGAGAAAAAAACTATGGCTGTATTGTCTGTTTTAAATGGGATCATATGGATGAATAATCAAGCTCTGAATATCTTGTGTACTTATTCCTGAAAGTAAAGTCAAAGTAGAAAATGGAGAGTAAGGTAATTCTATTACAGTTCCCTGATTACGCCATGTTCTATATTTATTTGGACTTTTACAGACTAGCTGGGTGTGGTCTCACCACAAATTCCTGTGAGAATCTATCATCAGCTCTACAATCTGTTAACTCATCTCTGAAAGAGCTAGACCTGAGTAAAAATGACCTTCAGGATTCAGGTGTGGAGCTGCTGTCTGCTGGACTGAAGAACTCACACTGTAAACTGGAGATACTCAGGTGAACTTTGTGTAAATTCAATTTTAATAAAAAAATTTACAAACTATAATAAAATGTATCTTTATAATAATACATGTATGTGTAATTTTAATATTTGTTTCACATGGGTTTAGAATAGTACTGAATCTCTTTCTGTAGCCATCCTTGAAATGTTAAAACACAAACAGTATAATGTGCTGCTGAAAAAAACATGATATTCTTTTTCTCTTTATTTATTCAGAAATGATTTTTTTAAGTATATTGCAAGATCTGTTCTAAGTTTAACTGTATCAGATATTGGCTGGATTGTTGTGGAACTTAATTTTTTATGCTAATAAACAGATAGCTTCTACTTAGAGAGAAAAAACTATAGCTGTATTGTCTGTTTTAAATTGGATCACATGGATGAATAATCAAGCTATGAATATCTTTTGCACTTATTTATGAAAGAAAAGTCAAAGTAGAAAATGGAGAGTAAGGTAATTCTATTACAGTTCCCCTGATTACACCATGTACTATATTTATTCTGACTTTTACAGACTAGCTGGGTGTGGTCTCACCACAAATTCCTGTGAAAATATATCATCAGCTCTACAGGCCAAAAACTCGTCTCTGAAAAAGCTAGACCTGAGTAACAATGACCTTCAGGATTCAGGTGTGGAGCTGCTCTCTGCTGGACTGAGGAGTTCATTCTGTAAACTGGAGACACTCAGGTGAGCTTTCTGTGAATTCAGTCCTGTCGGAAAAAAGTTAGAACCAATTAACTGGCAAATCAATAAGTTAACATCACTTGTTCTGTTGTCTGTCTCTCTGTCCTTATTCCTGTAATGAATGTGTAGTGAGTTGTCATGGCATGTTCTCTCTCCACAAAACTCTGCCGTTTTCCAATTTGATTTCATAGGATTGGTGATCAACTGGTTTGATCACTGTTGCTAGTCTCCAGACTGTCTGTGGCTCAAAAGGCTGGACTCTCTCTCCCTGTTTCAGAGCACACAGATCCTTTGCTGTTTGGTTGTAGTATTTAGCCTGTCGTAGCTGGTTGTCTCTCAGTCCTTGTGTGGTCTGTTGTATCTCTGGCTTAAGAAGACTGTCAGTGATTGGTAGAAGAGTCCTTGTTCTCCTACTAAAAAGTCTTTGAGCTGGACTTGCGTTTAGACCTTGGCTTGGTGTATTCTGGTGGTCCAGTATAGCCAGGGGGTAGGGGTCTCGACCTGAGGCTTTTGCTTTCTTCAATATCCTCTTAGCCATTTTAACAGCAGACTCTGGTTTTCCATTGCTTTGGGGGTAACCAGGTGACGATGTTCTGTGCTCAAACTCCCACCTCAGGCTAAACTGCTTGAATTCCTGAGAGATATACTGGGGTCCGTTGTCCGAACATACAACATCCGGAATCCCATGACTAGTGAAGTGAGCTTTTAGCTTCCTAATTACTGTGTTGGACGTAGTATCAGGTAAGTAATCCACTTCCCAAAAATTGGAGTAATAGTCCACAGTTACCAGATAATCTTTGTTCTCAAAGACAAATAGGTCCTTACTTTAGCCCATGGCCTGTCCTGAACATCATGTGGATGTAATGTTTCTTTTTGTTGGCGGATATCCATTGACCTATATGAGTCACACTTGGCTACATAGGTTTTGATTTGTTTGCTCATCCCTGGCCAGTATACACACTCTCTTGCATGTCTGAGACATCCTTCTACTCCTAGGTGTGAAGAGTGTATTCTATGCATAATGTCTTCCCTGATTGCATCTGGAATGACTGCTCACTCTCCTCTAAAGACTATCCCATCCTGATAGGTCAGTTCTTCTTGAAAGGTGTAGTAGTGTGCTACTTCAGCAGGTGCATTCCTTTTGTTCGCTGGCCATCCTGTTTGAATTGTCTGGATCAGTTTCTGCAGATTTGCATCAGTCTCTGTTGCAAAGCTTATCACTTTCAGTCTCTCTGTTGAGATTGGCAAATACTGTGCCATATTTGCAGTTTCAATCTCTGCTTCAACTGAGCCAGTGGTACTCTCAGGTAAGTACGCTCTACTTAAAGTATCAGCAAGCAGCATATCTCGGCCTGGCACATAGATCACATGAATACTGTACTTCTGTAATCTAAGTAACATTCTTTGAAGTCTTTTTGGAGCGCTCAGTAACAGCTTTTTGAGAATGTTTTCTAGTGGCTTATGTTTTCTAGTGGCTTATGATCACACTGAACTGTCACTTGATGACCATAGGTGTATTGATGAAACTTTTCCATTCCAAAGACAATTGCAAGACACTCTTTCTTCATTTGGGCATAGCCTCTTTCAGTTGCCATAAGTGCTCTACTTGTGAAAGCTACAGGCTTTCCATTTTGTGTAAGAGCAGCTCCTAATCCTGTTTTCGATGCTTCACATTGCAGTGTTAGCTCCTCTTTAGGGCTGTAATACTTCAAAACTGGTGTCTTGGCAATATTAGTTTTCAGCCTTACGAAAGTTTCCTCATGCATTGGAGTCCAGTCCCACCTGCTATCTTTGTGAGTGAGTTGTCTCAAGACTTCACAATCATCAGATCGGTGAGCATAAAACTTGGACAGATAGTTCACCATTCCTACAAGACGTTGTACTCCTTTTACATCTGTTGGCCTTGGCATTTCTGTGACTGCTCGCACCTTTTCTGGGTCAATTTTCAATCCCTCTGATGTCAGCAAATGTCCAATGTATGAAACTTCCTCTTTTCTCAGGTTGAACTTGTTAGCATTGAGTTTGATATTCCTTTCACGACATCTCTCTAAAAAGTGTCTCAGTTTCTCATCATGGTCCTTGGCTGCACTTTCCATAGTTTCTCCTTCACCTGTAACAAGAACATCATCAGCAATGATATAAATGCCTGGCAGGCCCTCCAGTGCCTGCATTAACTTCCTCTGGAAGACCTCTGGTGCAGGGCTGATACCCATGGGCATTCTCAGCCATCTAAATCTGCCAAAGTGTGTGGAGAATGTTGTAAGATAGCTTGATTTGTCTTCCAATTTCACGTGCCAAAACCCTTGCTTGACATCACAGACTGTGAAGACTTTGGTATTTGACAAGTCTGGTAAAATGTCATCAATGGTAGGAAAAGGAAAATGTCTGCGTTTGAGAGCTCTATTCAAAGGCTTTGGATCGATGCATATTCTCAATTTACCTGATGGTTTTTGTAGTGCCACCATACTACTGATCCAGTCTGTACTGCATTCAACAGGTGCCATGATCTATCGCTGCTCCAGGTCTGCAATTTCTTCTTTTAGGGGTTTCATCATAGCCACTGGTACTCTGCGTTTTGGGAGCTTGACCAGTTCCACTGACTTGTCAATCTCAATGGCATATTCGCCTTCCAGACAGCCATCTCCTGTGAACACATCCCTGAATTCTATCATTATATCATCCAGTGTCCACTGTCCTCCCTCACTCTCCACTTTTTTCACAATGCTATTTATAGCAAGTATGTTCTCATACTGTACTCTGATCAGTTTCATTGCTTCACTTGCTTTTCTGCCTAACAGGGGAATCCCACTCTGTTGGTCCACCACCTGAAACTCTAATCTGTACAGTTTTTGGTTTCTGGGGTTTCTTACCTTGACTTTGCATTTGCTTATGGGATGCAGTTTTGTCTTGTTATACATCACAAGCACTTTGTCTGTCTGCTCTAACTTCGTGTCAGGGTTCAGGAGATGTACAGGTATTATGTTACATGATGCTCCACAGTCTATTTGAAATTTCACCAACACTTTACCAATCAGCATTCCTGCGTAAAGCTGTTTTGTCTTTGAACTGTCATTCACCTGATGCACTGTGCCTGCATTCTCTCTCACTGTGACTGTTAGGATGTCTTCATATGTGTCATTGTCCAGTTCTGTTACTGTATGTACAGGTTTCCTTTGTTTACTTATCTCAGCTCTGGTCTTACACATAGCAGAAAAGTGATTGTTTTGTCCACATTTCTTGCATTTCTTTCCAAATGCTGGGCATTTTTTCTTATTTCTTTCGTGCCTTTTCCCAGAGAATTTACATGAAATGTCATCATCTTTGTCCTTCGATGTATATTTTTTAACCATATGCATCTCCTCTACTGTTCTTCCCTCCAGGGTTCTTCTGTTCTCTCTCGACAGCTCCATAGCTCTACAAAGTTGTACACATTTATCCAGTGTAAGTTTATCTTCTCTAAGTAATCTCTCTCTCTCTCAGAGCAGCATCATTTGTTCCACACACGATCCTGTCCCGTATTAGTAACTCTTTAATTTGTCCAAAGTTGCATGTACTGGCTAACGCCCTCAAGTCTGTGACATATTTGTCAATGGATTTGTCCTGTCCTTGGTTTCTCACAAAGAATCTATATCTCTCCACAGTCTCATTGACTTTTGGATTACAGTTCTCATCGAACAGTTTGACCAGTTTACTCACGGTTGTTTTTGCCTGTGTCATCTGCACTCAGTGTATTACACAGCTCTCTGCCCTTTTCTCCTATTAAGTAGTAGAAAAGTTTTACTCTCATGGTCTCCTCTGCGTCTGGCATGGCAAGCTCAAAATACAACGTGAACTCCTCCTTCCATGCCTTCCAGGACTTTGCCAAGTTGTCTGAATCCAGATTTAAAGTGCTTGGTGGAACGAGACCTTCCATCTTGAGCAGTTGTAGCACTCTCTCTCCTCACTGTGGAGTTTGCTAGCAGTGTTAGCTTGTCAGCTAGTGGGTATCACTCTTCTGTTAATTTACCTGTACACCGCTGCCACCATGTTTCATTCTGTTCTCTTGCACATTCACAATTAACAGAATAGATGATTAAAGCCTTACTTTTGCTTACTTTAGTTTTATTTGGAAGAATTATAACTGGAATACTCGTGTGTGTCTCTAACTACTTCTCTACAAGTCTGCACTCACTGTGTATGTGTGTCACACTCTAATAGGTCCGTACAGAAACATAAACCTCAGTTCATTAACAATGATATTGTTACACTACTGACTCAAAGGGACAGCAGTTGGTATCACTGTTTATCTTCACTGTTTAGTTTAGAGGTGTGGAAGCAATAAGAAATCAGTCTATGTTGGAACAGCAAACCAAAAATCCACTCTCTTGTCACTCTCACAAACTCATAGCCAAATTTTGAATAGCCAGTTAGCGTTTTATGCTGCTAACAGGTAGATTCTACTTAGAAAAACAGTAGCTATCCTTTCTGTTTGAATGGGATCACATGGATGAATAATCAAGTTATGAATATCTTGTGTACTTATTCCTGAAAGTAAAGTGAAAGTAGAAAATGGAGAGTAAGGTAATTCCTTTACAGTTCCCCTGATTACACCATGTACTATATTTATTTGGACTTTTACAGACTAGCTGGGTGTGGTCTCACCACAAATTCCTGTGGGAGTCTATCATCAGCTCTACAATCTGGTAACTCATCTCTGAAAGAGCTAGACCTGAGTAACAATGACCTTCAGGATTCAGGAGTGGAGCTGCTCTCTGCTGGACTGAAGAACTCACACTGTAAACTGGAGACACTCAGGTGAGCTTTCTGTGAATTAATTCTTGAATGAAAACAGTTAAAAAAAGAATCAATCAACTGGTAAATCAATAAGAACATAATTTTTTCTATTATCTCTCTCTGTTCTCATTCCTGTAATGAATGTGTAGTGAGTTGTCATGGCATTTTCTCTCTCATTCAATTCAGAAATCTTTCTTTGAGTCTGTTGTAATAAACTAGACTAACCACCAATAAAGATGAACACTAAGTTTTTAGATTTAGTTGTCACTTTTTTTGTTTACACTGTTAAGCTAATTGCAATTACATATAGAAACATTAATGTAATAGCTAATATTTAGCATACACTGTGATAGGCTAACTAATGATCACAGAATACATGAAACAACTCTAAATTTAATTGTATAGTGAAGTGTTTTGGCACTGAAACTTATTTAAACCTACTTCAGTTTAAAAGTGGAGAAGGAATTTCTCTATGGTTTGGTAATAATGTTAGTTTTGAAATTAGAGGAAACAGATTTGAAGACACTATTGATAGAATGATAGAATTAATTTTCTAAGGAAATGATTCGCACATAAAGTGGGAGATAATTTATATTGAGCAGATGAAGTTTTGTATACCACAAACCCTGCACATGTTTTTCCAAAAAAAAAAAAACACTCAACACCATGGAGTGGCTTCTCTTGGCTACGCTTCCCAGAACCCCTCACTGCAGCACATGACTCAGGACTCTCTCAGATCCACCCATCCCTGTTCAGGTTTGCCTGACTACTGATTACTCACACCTGTCGCTTGTTACAAGTGTTCATTAGTTTAGTATATAAACCTGGTCAAGTACTGTCACACTTGTGCATACTGAGCGTTTCCTTTGTGCCAGTTTCTGTCTCTCTGTGTATGACCCATGTTTTGTTTGTGACCACAATTCAAGTCTGGCTCTTTTGTACTGTATTGTTTCTGTGGTCGACCTTCGACCTTCTGCCTGTGTTCATCGACTGTGAGTTTGGATTGCCCTACAGCTATTAAAGCATTGTTCTCAAGCCTCTGCTGCGAGCGTCTGGTTCAGTTTGCCGTCATCACAGCGTGCTACTGTTGCTGTGCTGTTACTAGCAGCTTTAGCACCTAGTGTTAGAAATTCAGCAGGAATAGTCAGGAGACTGGATCTTCAGATCTCGAGTTTTATTCATATGTTTGCAGAGAATCATGCACAGACACAGCTTGATCATCAGTCTGTCACCAGTCTAATGAACCCACAGACTGATGTGGTTTAAGTAGAGACACTAAGGGTCAGGGAAGGGAGCAAATAGGGAGGAGAAAAAGTTGAAAGGAGGGAGGATCAAAAGTTAGGAGGGAAGGTGAAGGAGTCAAGGTTAAAAGAAGCAATGTCCTCACCACAGGAGGAGCAAATACAAAAAGACATACAACTGTAAATACAGCAAGAAAAGGAGAACATGTTGGAGAATAGAAGAAAGCATGAAAGGACATATACTTTTCTCCATAGTGAACCCAGACTATGGCTACAACTATATATAAAAACACATAAACACACATGTATAGTGAAACAGTGCTGTAACTGATGGAAGAAACCTATTGACTCAAAGGGACAGCAGTTGGTAAGTTATAAGGTGTAGGGTGTGGCATATGTTTGGAGACTTGTGGGTGTGGGGATGCTTGAGAATACTCCAATGCTCCAATGTCTGTAGGCTGTCAGTTATGATAGGGATGTATGGATCATCTATTCTGTACTTTCTCTACTCATCAAGGTAGACCAAGTCTGATGTGAGTCTTTTTTTGGGCAGACCCTGGATATGTACATAGATTTACTGAAATGTCTTGATGGGAAAGATGAAATACAAATAAAAATTATTGATCACAAAAAAATATGAACAGGCCTGGCCTAATAACATTATTCATGGGCTGCCACAGGGGGTACTAAATGATTTACATGTAACAGGGTTTATTCAGCTCCTCATGAATTGCAGAAAATATTCAGCTCTTGTGATCACCTGTCATGTTCTTACAGTTTGTACTGAGCTGAGAAAATCTGCTTTTAGCTTCAGTGCACCAATGAACTGGAATACATTACAGAAAACTCTAAAGCTCTGCTTGCTGGTGTCACTCCACCATTTAAAACTTTTAAACTCTAACCATCTCCACTCAGCCTGCAACTGTTGATATGATGTTCGTTCTTTTACTTATCAATTTCAATTTATTATTAGGTAACACTTTATTTGGAGATCCCACTGTAGATGACTTGTAGATGCTTATCTTTCATTTAATTTACATTCAATTAAATATTTATTAAATTCATTTTAGTCTATGTAAAACTAACTCTGACCCTAACCCTAATCCTAATATCATCCCAAAGCCTAAAACTAACTCTCACCCTGAGGATGAATGTAACCCTGATACTAATCCTCACCCAAATCCTAATACTGTTGAGAATCAGTGGAGGTGCTGAAGGCCTGTGAGAGCCCCAGTGATGTGTTCTCCATTTCACTAGCCTACTAATTACTGTTCTGCATTGATGTTCTGCTTTATTATAGTTGCACACAGCATACATTTAAAATGCTCACAGCTTCACAATGTGAATAATACAAAGTACAAATGGAGTAGAATGTCCTAATAAGATCAGAAATTGAATATATTTAATCTAAAAATTAAATATAGATAGATCAGCTCTAATCTAAATAAAGAAATGGGCCTCATTCATGAAGGCTTTGTAAAGACATGAGCAAACCACAAGTAAATTAGGAATTAGTTTTAACTTACATTAACGTGGCTGCCCTATTTTGGAGATTTTATTACATTTCTATTGAAAAGCTAACAGGATCTAAGATATAAAGAACTGATCTGATAATTCACAGTTTGAGATTCAGCACACTCAAAAAGGCAGTCATGCTACTTTCTTTTCAACATTATGGGAAACACTGTTTTCACAGTTTTATACTGGGCGGATCTCTAAAGTACATTCATTCAATTTGCTATATACTACTTTGCTGCACCAAAGCTCTGTTTCAGCAATTAGTTTAATATGTATTGGCTGTCAGTATAATATCAACACAAAACATTTACATATGTACAGTGCTGTGGAAAAGTATTTTCTGATTTCTTCAATTTTTAATATTTGACACTAAACAGTTTTAGATAACCACACAAAAAATAACATAAAACAAGGGGAACATGATTACATGTAAAACTCTGATTTTAAGTGATTTCATTTATTGAGGGGAAACAGTTATCCAACAGCAACTGGCTCTATGTGAGAAAGTAATTGCCCACTGAGTTACTCATTAAGTCAATTAATGATATTTACTTGATATTTGGGATCAATTAAAATAGACACACCCAGGCTTGATTACCCCCAGCCCTGTTGAATTTAAACATCACTTAAATATAACTCCTTCAACAATGTTATGTAGGCCAAAATATCTCAAGAAGCAGCACACTATGCAATGATCAAAAGAAATTTCAGAAAAGATGTGAAATCAGTCTGGTTACAAAGCCATATCTAAGGTACTGGGACTCCAGTGAACTAAAGTGAGAGCCATTATCTCCAAATAGAGAAAACTTTGAACTGTGGTCAGTCTTCTTAGAAAGTGCTCTGGCTACCCCAATTCCTCCAAATGACAACTCATCCAGGAAGTCACAAAAGAATCCAGATAAACATCTAAGAAACTGCAGGCCTCACTTGTCTTAGATAATGGCTAACCAAGAGGACCATACAGGCTTGTGTCACATTTGCAAAAAACGCCTTGATGACCCTCAAGCCTTTTGAAATAGTGTTCTGTGGATTAATGAGTCAAAAGTGGAATATTTTGGAAAACAGGGGCGCCATTACATCTGGTGTAAAGCGAAGTCAGCATTCCACAATAAGAACATCATACCAACTGTGAAACATGGAGGTGGTAGTGTGATGGTGTGGGGGTGCTTTGCTGCTTGTGACTTGCCATAATTGACGGAACCATGAATTCTGCTATTTACTACAAAATCCTGCAGGAGAATGTTTAGTCACCAATCATGAACTGAAGCTCAAGCATAATTGAGTTATACAGCTAGACAACAATCACAATCACAAGCACAAGATTAAGTCTATCTTCGGATTGCTCAAACAAGATTAAAGTTATCCAGTGGCCTAGTCAAAGTCCTGACTTAAACTCATTGACATGCTGTGACACCTCATGCTCAAGAGCCTTGGCTGAGTTAAAGCAAAAAAGAGTGGAACAAATGACTTGAGTGTTTGGTTACAGTTGTTCTTGCAAAAGGTGGCACAACCAGTTAATTAAGTTTATGGGACAGTTAATTTTTTAAATGATCTTTTGATTTTTTTTCTTTTTCCTTAAGTTCTCCTTGTCTTACATATTACATTTAATATGAGTATCCTAATCCATTTAGTGTGACAAATATGCAAAATCAGAGGAAAACAACAATGTTCTCTTTCCTCTCAATCACCTGGGCTGAAGATAGAGTTGGGATGTTTATGGGACATTAAATAAGAAGGAGAAGAAAAATATGAAAGATTGTAATGAAAATACAGTGTTTGAATTTGAACAGGGTTTGAACTTTATTTAAGCTAAATGTCTCAGTGCTCAGGCCAGCAGAGTGAGCTCCTGTAGTGGTCCTGACTGGCTCTGTGCAAGAATCAAACTTAGGCCTCTAATACTAGAGACCAATATACAACAAGGCACATCACCTACTGTAGTCAAACACAAACTCAAGTGCAGAGCTGAACTCAAGAAATGGTTAAACTAACAGAGAAAATTAGAGAAGGGAAAGGAACAAACTTAAATCACTGCAAAAAACAAACTTTGTCACTCTGAGGTAGATGTGAACTGTGGAACTATGGGTTTGAAAGTCATGACACGGGGTGAACTAGAGGGAGGAGCAGAAATAGGTTACAGAGTAACATACAAGTAAAGTCTACTGAGATCACTTTTTCAGGTGGTAATAAGTAATGTAATCACATTTAATTATAGCCACTTATTCCTTTGGTTTACTTTAATGGTGTTTGTGTAATTTCCTGGATGCCTATTTATCTATATATTAACTCTGTGATGCTTCCAGAAGGAAAATAGTTTCTGCTTTGGAGTCTTGGTTCTTCACAATCTCTTGCTAATCATATCTCCTGGAGCTCTGAATCATAATGAAATTTTTATCATGTTGTAATTAGTTGTGTGAAGATGTTGAGTCAGTTTGTGTTTTTGTTCCGTCTTGTTCATTGTCAGAGTGTTGATGTGTATTGTGACGACGCTCCGGGCCGTTTGGTTTGTTTTGCACTGAATGTGTTGCAGTTGAAATTGGGACCTGGAGCTTGGACCTACATGGCTACTGAGACACGCCGGTGTGCAAGTGTTTGGGTCTCTTTAAAAGGCTTTCCAATGTGCAGAGCTGGAGCCTCATCATCTCCCTCAACTGTTTGTTATGTATTGGCTGGAAGCTAGTCTGTAACAATGTGGGGACTTTTTTGTTTTTGGCTGCACTTTTTCCTGACTAATATACTTCCTGCATTTTAGGAGAGGGGGTGAGTGTGGTAAGGTTAAATTGAAAATATTTCCTGTTAGCAAATAATTAGTTTGGCTTTGTTTTGGTGTCAGTTTCATTCATATTTTGTGTATTGGAAGCCTTCTCCCTTGGTTGGTACAGTGGCATGTCCATTTGGTCATGTCAGCCCTTTTTTGTTTTAGTTTGTTATTTTTGAATGATAATCATACATGAAGCAGTTTACTCAGGGGCACATCCAAAGTGCTGAGTGTGGACTGTTATTTTTTTATTTATTTATTTACTTTCATTTTTTTGCACTAATGGCCTTCTATGCATAAATATTTGCCACTAGTAACTGTTTGAAGATCAAGGTCTACTTAGTTAGTTGTCTCTTATGAGTGTCAGGTACCGAGAGACTTTCACAAACATGTTTGACGTCTTTTCTATCACTTTTGTATCCCTCTTTTTGTTGTTTAGCTATTTTTTGGTTCCACTGCATAGAGTTTCTCATTTTGCAGACCACATTAAACTTGAGGTCGTGTTAGAGGTTTGCCCTGGGCTCCCTGTGGATGGGGCTTCAGTAATTTTGGGAAATGACCTGGCTGGGGGGTGTGCATAGTGTGATGTGTCACCAACTTTACTGGTAACACCCACTCCTCCTTGTCTCAGGTTTGTGATGAGCTGGTGCCTTTTCTTGTAGCCTTATGTTCTTGATATTTGTCAAAGCTACTGACAATGTGATAGTGGATACATTGTCACAGATACGAGTCTCTTAATCTTTATACCTGTTAATTGGTGTTCTGTCCTGTATTTAGTGGGTGGTGGTATATAAATTTTATTTTTTATGTGGGGTTATGTTATGTTAGGGAGAGGGTGTGATGACCCTGTGGGCTGCGGGGGAATTGAGAGGGGGAGCTTTGACCTAATTGGCTACTGAGACACAGGTTTTTACTTTAAAGGCTTTCCAAAGTAGAGAGCTGGAGTCAGTTTTCTCTGTTTCTTTACTGCAGGTTCATTTTCTGGCCATTTTGGGGCTAATGCTGTCAGGAGCCCAGCGAGTGGGCTTCAGTAGGGCTATCTTTGTGGTTTGCAACCCATTTTTAAATTGATTAGTTTGAAAATAAAAACATGATTTTTACTTAAACTTTCACTCATTGTCTCCATCAATTGTTTGTTATGAAGTGGCTGGAGGCCAATTCTATACTGCAGCTGGGTTTTGCTGTATGTAAATGCCATCTGTCCCTCTTTTTCTTTCCTTTCTGCAGATTGTGTGGCTGTATGGTTACAGATGACGGCTGTTCTTCTCTGGCTTCAGCTCTGAAATCAAACCCCTCCCACCTGAGAGAACTGGATCTGACTTATAATCACCCACGAGAGTCCGGAGTTAAGCTGCTGTCTGATCTACTGGAGGATCCACACTGTAAACTGGAGAAACTACAGTGAGTTACTGACTTACTATCTCTGTACACAGACAGTAATTGTCCACATTATTGACTGTAATGTTTTACTGTATATGTGTTTGTTTTTGATTTGCGACTGAACACATCTTACACACTAAGTTTAACTTCATACAGAATGAACACATCTTACACACTAAGTTTAACTTCTTACAGACTGAACACATCTTACACACTAAATTTAACTTCTTACAGACTGAACACATCTTACACACTGGGTATGTCTCAAAACCTAGTGAGCTCTCTAAGTAGCCGCTGTCTACATAGGCAGCTGTCTAAGTAGGCAGCATTCCAACCGTCATCTATCCTTATAAGACAAATAAATGAGATGGTCTAGTTAGACAGCAGTGACGTCACTGCTTGTTCCCGCCCACTGCACGAGACCAGCGTTTACTTACCTCAGCCATCAGAATCATATTTAGCCAACATGGATCCTGCTCTGGCGGTTTATGTAGCGATTTTAAATGAAACAGCAAGATAGACAATAGTTGTGGTCAATGTGGAAATTAAAGAATTCAAACACTACTTGCTGCTCTTGAACAGTTAAAATTTACAAATGTAAACTTTCCTCTAAGCACTCTGAGGGGGAGGGGGGTCAACAGTAAACCCTTTCTCCACATCATACAAGTTTCATTAATCTTCTAGCTGCCAGTTTGAGAAAATGATTTTTAAAAACAGATACAGTTTTATTTGTTTTGAATATTTTAATAAGATATACACAATAATACATACATCAAATTAAAATCTACACAAACCACACACAAATGCAGATGATAACATGCATTAACCAAACAGAACAATGATATACACATCTACACACATTAATAAATAAATATACAGTTAGTCATTCACTAGAAAAAAAAACTATTTATACAGCTACAATGATACAGTAATTATTTAAATAATTAATTTACAATGAAATTACATAAATATTCATATACATACACATGGACCAGCCACTTCCTTAAATCCGCCTCTTTGTATCTTCATTCTTTGTCCATTTTATCAGCTCCACTGACCATATAGTTTCACTCTGTAGTTCTGCAGTTACACACTGTAGTCCATCCGTTTCTCTACATACTTTGTCACCCTGATCTTCAATGGTCAGGACTCCCATAGGACCCCCACAGAGCAGGTGTTATTTGAGTATGATCCCTGATGATGTTTGTCATTCCCACTCCTGGATGGTGAAGAATTCAGTTCCTAAAATAAATGCAAACCTGTAATCTAACTTCAGTTTGCTTTCTTTTTCCTAGCTGTATTATACTCAAGCATCTTAAAGTATTTAAATTATGTTTAAAATGCACGGTTTAAAAGAGAAATTCATTTTTTCAGTTTTTAATTACAGTACTGACTCTTGGAACTTACCTTGTATTTCTTCTTTAGGTTGTGCCACCTTTTTCTGTAGCCCCAATTCCAAAAGATAGTCCTATTAACAAGCAAACAAAATCAATTTTTTTTCCCTTATTTTAGAGAATAAGTAAAGAGATTAAAATATCCAACATTATTCAACTTAAATTCTAACCAGAATAGGAAAGAGCTTAACCACACAAGCAAATTATTTCTACTTGGTTTTAAGTTATGAATAGCTAATGTTACATTTTGTACTATAACTGAGTCTGCATGACTAACTCATTGGTGTCTAATCGTATCCTTAGAGTGTGGCTGCAGATTTTCATGATTAATTGTTTTCCGGATTAAGAGGTATCAGGGGAGTTTCTGCGTGTTTCCAATGAATACCTGCAGCTACAGCCTTTGTAAATAAGATTTGAAAACCCCTGATTTAACTGGTGAATGAACACCCTAACTTTCTCACTTCCTAGCTGACAAAGCAGAGTTTTTCTCCCCAATACACAGCTTCTCTGTCTATATGAACCTTTATGAAGGCTTCGAGCGCTGATCTGGTCGCTGAAAAGGGGGAAACAACTTGTGTACACAAACATGGACAACAAATTGGCTAGCCATCTAACCGTTAGCAATTTACTGAAAAGCACCATTTAACCCTCATTACTCTGCCAAATCAATCAAAACACAAACAACCAGATCAATGACTAGATCGCGATACCTCATCATTAGTTAACGTTTGACGAAACCTGCCGCCAGTTAAGCTACTTGGTCATTAGCCAGCAAGTTTGTTAGCTAACTGGCTAAAACAAGCCTAAAGCTTCAAAATCCGCTAGCATGCATGCTAATGGATTGGGGTTCAAAAACTGTGAAATGGTCACTGACGGAGATAAATTGCAAACTATAGGCTATTTGTGCACATTTATGACTAGAAAACAGATAAATACCACAGAAAATCAGAATAACATACATTTGAAGATGACGTCGCTGCTTGGTGAAGCGCTTCTGCCCGACATTTTCAAACAAAATTAACTTTGTACAGACTGAACACATCTTACACACTGAGTTTAACTTCTTACAGACTGGACACGTCTTACACACTGAGTTTAACTTCTTACAGACTGAACACATCTTACAAACTGAGTTTAATGTCTTACACACTTATGAGAGGCAATTTAAGCCAAATTCTAACTTATCTCTCAAATTCACAATGAAACTCTCTCACACTTGCTATTAAGCTCTCACACTCTCTATCAAATTATCTCACACTTGCTATTAAGCTCTCTCACTCATTATCAAACTCTCTGACACTCGGTATCAAACTCTCTCACACTCAATATCAAACCCTGTCACATTTGCTATCAAGCTCTCACTCATTATCAAACTCTCACACTCACTATCAAACTCTCTCACACTCACTATCAAACTCTTTCACACTATCAAATTATCTCAAACGCGCTATCAAACACTCAGACTTGCTATCAAACTCTGTCACACTATCAAACTCTCACTTATTATCAAAATCTCTCATACACACTATCAAACACTCTCACACCCTATCAAATTCTCTCACACTTGCCATCAAACTCTCACATTCTACCAAACACTCAAACTCAATATCAAACTCCCTCACACTCGCAATCAAACCCTCTCACACTTGCTATAAACCTCTCACACTTATTATCAAACTCGCTGTCAAACTCACACTCACTATCAAACTCTCACACTCACTATCAAACCCTCGCACACTTGCTATCAAGCTCTCACTCATTATCAAACTCTGACACACTCACTATCAAACTCTCTCACACTATCAAACTCTCTCACCCTCTATCAAATTCACTATTAAAGTCTCTCAGACTATCAAACTCTCTCACACCCACTATCAAACTCTTTCACACTCACTATCAAACTCTCTCACACTCTGTCAAACTCCATCACACTCTATCAAACTATCTTACACTCGCTATCAGACTCTCGCACTCGCTATCAAAATATCACACTATCAAACTCTCTCACACCCACGATCAAACACTCTCACACTCATTATCAAACTCTCTCACACTCTATCAAACTCTCCCACACCCACTATCAAACTCTAACACTCATTATCAAAATCTCTCACACACACTATCAAACTGTCTGACACTATCAAACTCTCACACTCACTATCAAACCCTCTCACACACACTATCAAACTCTCTTGCTCTCTATCAAACTCTCACACTCACTATCAAACCCTCTCACACTCACTTTCAAACTCTGTCATACCCTATCAAACTCCCTCACAAACAAAATCAAACTCTCACAAACTCGCTATCAAAGTCTCTCACACTTGCTATCAAACTCTCATACTCGTTATCAAACTCTAACACTCGCAATCAAACCCTCTCACGCTTGCTATCAACCTCTCACACTCGCTATCAAACAATCTCACACTTGCTATCAAGCTCTCTCACTTGCTATCAAACCCTCTCAGACTTGCTATCAAGCTCTCACACATTATGAAACTCTCACACTTAATTCTCTCACACTATCCAACTGTCACACTCGCTATCAAACTCTCTCACACTCACTATCAAACTCGCTCACACTCATTATCAAAACCTCTGAGACTCATTATCAAACTCTCTCACACGCACTATCAAACTCTCTCACACTCATGATCAAACTCTCTCAACCTTGCCATCAAACTCTCTCACACTCATGCTCACTGACACTCAATATCAAACTCTCTCACACTCACTATCAAACTCGCTCTCACTCATTATCAAACTCTCTCACATGCAATATCAAACTCGCCCACACTCTATCAAACTCACTATCAAACTCGCTATCAAATTCTCTCACACCCACTATCAAACTTTCACACACTCACTATCAAACTCTGGCACACCCTATCAAACTGTCTCACATTATCAAACTCTTACACTCACTATCAAACTCTCTGACACACACTATCAAACTCTCTCACTCGCTATCAAACCCTCTCACACTCACTATCAAACCCTCTCACACTCACTTTCAAACTCTGTCATACCCTATCAAACTCTCTCACACTCACTATCAAACTCTCTCACACTATCAAACTCTCTCACACTCACTATCAAACTCTCTCACACTCTATCAAATTCACTATTAAAGTCTCTCAGACTATCAAACTCTCTCACACTCTGTCAAACTCCCTCACACTCTATCAAACTATCTCACACTCGCTATCAGACTTTCACACTCGCTGTCAAAATCTCACACTAAGAAACTCTCTCACACCCACTATCAAACACTCTGACACTCACTATCAAACTCTCTCACACTCTCTCACACTATCAAACTCTCACACTCATTATCAAAATCTCTCACACACACACTATCAAACTGTCTGACACTATCAAACTCTCACACTCACTATCAAACCCTCTCACACTCACATTCAAACTCTGTCATACCCTATCAAACTCTCCCACAAACACTATCAAACTCTCACAAACTCGCTATCAAAGTCTCTCACACTTGCTATCAAACTCTGATACTCGCTATCAAACTCTAACACTCGCAATCAAACCCTCTCACGCTTGCTATCAACCTCTCACACTCGCTATCAAACCATCTCACACTTGCTATCAAGCTCTCTCACTCGGTATCAAACCCTCTCACACTTGTTATCAAGCTCTCACTCATTATGAAACTCTCTCACACTTACTATCAAACTCTCTCACACTGTCCATCTGTCTCACACTCGCTATCAAGCTCTCTCATTATCAAATTCTCTTGCACTATCAAACTCTCTCAAACTCATTATCAAAATCTCTGACACTCATTATCAAACTCTCTCACACGCACTATCAAACTCTCTCACACTCACGATCAAACTCTCTCAAACTTGCCATCAAACTCTCTGACACTCACGATCAAGCTCTCTGACACTCAATATCAAACTCTCTCACACTCACTATCAAACTCGCTCTCACTCATTATCAAACTCTCTCGCACTCGATATCAAACTCTCTCACACTCTATCAAACTCTCTCACACTTTAACAAACTCTAGCACACTCACGACCAAACTCTCTCACACGCAATATCTAACTCTCCCACACTCTATCAAACTCACAATCAAACTCGCTATCAAACTCTCACACTATCAAACTCTCTCACACCCACTATCAAACTCTCACACGCTCATTATCAAACTCTCTCACACCCTATCAAACTGTCTCATACTATCAAACTCTCACACTCACTGTCAGACTCTCTGATACACACTGTCAAACTCTCTCACACTTGCTAGCGCACTCTCACACTTGCAAGCAAACCCTCCAACCCTTGCTATCAATCTCTCACACTCACTATCAAACTCTCTCCCACTCACTATCAAACTCACACTCGCTATCAAAGTCTCTCACACACACTATCATACTCTCAAACCCTATCAAACTCTCTCACACTCACTATCAAACTCACACTCGCTATCAAACTCTCTCACACTTGCTGTCAAACTCTCTCACACTCACTATCAAACTCTCACACTCGCTATCAAACTCTCTCACACTTGCTGTCAAACTCTCTCACACTCTATCAAACTCTCTCACACTTGCTATCAAACTCTCGCACACTCACTATCAAACTCTCTCACACTTTATCAAACTCTTGCACACTCACTATCAAACTCTCTCACACTCTCTCACACTCACTATCAAACTCTGACACTATCAAACTCTCTCACACTCACTAGCAAACTCACACACTCCCTATCAAACTCTCTCTCACACACACTATCAAACTCTCTGACTCGCTATTAAACTCTCACACTCACTATCAAACCCTCTCACATTCACTGTCAAACTCTCTCACACTATCAAACTCTCACACTCACTATCAAAATCTCTCACACACACTATCAAACTCTCTCACACTTGCTATCAAACACTCTCACACCCGCTATCAAACTCTCACACCCTATCAAACTCTCTCACACTCAATGTCAAACTCACACTCCCTATCAAACTCTCTCACACACACTAAGAAACTCTCATGCCCTATCAAACCCTCTCACACTCACTATCAAACTCACACTCGCTATCAATTTCTCTCACACTTGCTATCAAGCTCTCACACTATATCAGACTCTCTCACACTCTATCAAACTCTCTCACATTCACAATCAGACTCTCACACTCACTATCAAACTCTCCCACAATTGCTAGCACACTCTCACACTTGCAATCAAACCCTCTAACCCTTGCTATCAACCTCTCACACTCACTATCAAACTCTCTCACACCCACTATCAAACTCTCTCACACTATCAAACTCTCTCACACTCGCTATCAAACTCTCTCATACTATCAAACTCTCACGCTCATTATCAAAATCTATCACACACACAATGAAACTCTCTCACACTTGCTATTAAACTCTCTCACCCACTATCAAACTCTCTCACACTCACTATCAAACTCACACTCGCTATCAAACTCTCTCACACTTGCTGTCAAACTCTCTCACACTCTATCAAACTCTCTCACACTTGCTATCAAACTCTCGCACACTCACTATCAAACTCTCTCACACTTTAACAAACTCTAGCACACTCACGACCAAACTCTCTCACACGCAATATCTAACTCTCCCACACTCTATCAAACTCACAATCAAACTCGCTATCAAACTCTCACACTATCAAACTCTCTCACACCCACTATCAAACTCTCACACGCTCATTATCATACTCTCTCACACCCTATCAAACTGTCTCATACTATCAAACTCTCACACTCACTATCAGACTCTCTGACACACACTATCAAACTCTCTCACACTTGCTAGCGCACTCTCACACTCGCAAGCAAACCCTCCAACCCTTGCTATCAATCTCTCACACTCACTATCAAACTCTCTCCCACTCACTATCAAACTCACACTCGCTATCAAAGTCTCTCACACACACTATCATACTCTCAAACCCTATCAAACTCTCTCACACTCACTATCAAACTCACACTCGCTATCAAACTCTCTCACACTTGCTATCAAACTCTCTCACACCCACTATCAAACTCTCTCACACTCACTTTCAAACTCACACTCGCTATCAAACTGTCTCACACTTGCTGTCAAACTCTCTCACACTCTATCAAACTCTCTCACACTTGCTATCAAACTCTCGCACACTCACTATCAAACTCTCTCACACTTTATCAAACTCTTGCACACTCACTATCAAACTCTCTCACACTCTCTCACACTCACTATCAAACTCTCTCACACTATCAAACTCTCTCACACTCACTAGCAAACTCACACACTCACTATCAAACTCTCTCACACACACACTATCAAACTCTCTGACTCGCTATTAAACTCTCACACTCACTATCAAACCCTCTCACATTCACTGTCAAACTCTGTCACACTATCAAAATCTCTAACACACACTATCAAACTTTCTCACACTTGCTATCAAACTCTCTCACACCCGCTATCAAACTCTCACACCCTATCAAACTCTCTCACACTCAATGTCAAACTCACACTCCCTATCAAACTCTCTCACACACACTAAGAAACTCTCATGCCCTATCAAACCCTCTCACACTCACTATCAAACTCACACTCGCTATCAATTTCTCTCACACTTGCTATCAAACTCTCACACTATATCACACTCTCTCACGCTCTATCAAACTCTCTCACATTCACAATCAAACTCTCACACTCACTATCAAACTTGCTCTCCCACACTTGCTAGCACACTCTCACACTTGCAATCAAACCCTCTAACCCTTGCTATCAAACTCTCAAACTCACTATCAAACTCTCTGACACCCACTATCAAACTCTCTCACACTATCAAACTCTCTCACACTCGCTATCAAACTCTCTCATACTATCAAACTCTCACGCTCATTATCAAAATCTATCACACACACAATGAAACTCTCTCACACTTGCTATTAAACTCTCTCACCCACTATCAAACTCTCTCACACCCACTATCAAACTCTCTCACACTCGCTATCAAACTGTCTCACACTTGCTGTCAAACTCTCTCACACTTGCTGTCAAACTCTCTCACACTCTATCAAACTCTCTCACACTTGCTATCAAACTCTCTCACACTCACGATCAAACTCTCTCACACTTTATCAAGCTCTTGCACACTCACTATCAAACTCTCTCACACTCTCTCACACTCACTATCAAACTCTCTCACACTATCAAACTCTCTCACACTCACTAGCAAACTCACACACTCACTATCAAACTCTCTCACACACACACTATCAAACTCTCTGACTCGCTATTAAACTCTCACACTCACTATCAAACCCTCTCACATTCACTGTCAAACTCTCTCACACTATGAAAATCTCTCACACACACTATCAAACTCTCTCACACTTGCTATCAAACTCTCTCACACCCGCTATCAAACTCTCACACCCTATCAAACTCTCTCACACTCAATGTCAAACTCACACTCCCTATCAAACTCTCTCACACACACTAAGAAACTCTCATGCCCTATCAAACCCTCTCACACTCACTATCAAACTCACACTCGCTATCAATTTCTCTCACACTTGCTATCAAACTCTCACACTATATCACACTCTCTCACACTCTATCAAACTCTCTCACATTCACAATCAAACTTTCACACTCACTATCAAACTCTCCCACAATTGCTAGCACACTCTCACACCTGCAATCAAACCCTCTAACCCTTGCTATCAACCTCTCACACTCACTATCAAACTCTCTCACACCCACTATCAAACTCTCTCACACTATCAAACTCTCTCACACTCGCTATCAAACTCTCTCATACTATCAAACTCTCACGCTCATTATCAAAATCTATCACACACACAATGAAACTCTCTCACACTTGCTATTAAACTCTCTCACCCACTATCAAACTCTCTCACACTCACTTTCAAACTCACACTCGCTATCAAACTCTCTCACACTTGCTGTCAAACTCTCTCACACTCTATCAAACTCTCTCACACTTGGTATCAAACTCTCGCACACTCACTATCAAACTCTCTCACACTTTAACAAACTCTAGCACACTCATGACCAAACTCTCTCACACGCAATATCTAACTCTCCCACACTCTATCAAACTCACAATCAAACTCGCTATCAAACTCTCACACTATCAAACTCTCTCACACCCACTATCAAACTCTCACACGCTCATTATCATACTCTCTCACACCCTATCAAACTGTCTCATACTATCAAACTCTCACACTCACTATCAGACTCTCTGACACACACTATCAAACTCTCTCACACTTGCTAGCGCACTCTCACACTCGCAAGCAAACCCTCCAACCCTTGCTATCAATCTCTCACATTCACTATCAAACTCTCTCCCACTCACTATCAAACTCACACTCGCTATCAAAGTCTCTCACACACACTATCATACTCTCAAACCCTATCAAACTCTCTCACACTCACTATCAAACTCACACTCGCTATCAAACTCTCTCACACTTGCTGTCAAACTCTCTCACACTCACTATCAAACTCTCACACTCGCTATCAAACTCTCTCACACTTGCTGTCAAACTCTCTCACACTTGCTATCAAACTCTCGCACACTCACTATCAAACTCTCTCACACTTTATCAAACTCTTGCACACTCACTATCAAACTCTCTCACACTCTCTCACACTCACTATCAAACTCTCACACTATCAAACTCTCTCACACTCACTAGCAAACTCACACACTCCCTATCAAACTCTCTTACACACACACTATCAAACTCTCTGACTCGCTATTAAACTCTCACACTCACTATCAAACCCTCTCACATTCACTGTCAAACTCTCTCAAACTATCAAACTCTCACACTCACTATCAAAATCTCTCACACACACTATCAAACTCTCTCACACTTGCTATCAAACTCTCTCACACCCGCTATCAAACTCTCACACCCTATCAAACTCTCTCACACTCAATGTCAAACTCACACTCCCTATCAAACTCTCTCACACACACTAAGAAACTCTCATGCCCTATCAAACCCTCTCACACTCACTATCAAACTCACACTCGCTATCAATTTCTCTCACACTTGCTATCAAACTATCACACTATATCAGACTCTCTCACACTCTATCAAACTCTCTCACATTCACAATCAAACTCTCACACTCACTATCAAACTCTCCCACACTTGCTAGCACACTCTCACACTTGCAATCAAACCCTCTAACCCTTGCTATCAAACTCTCACACTCACTATCAAACTCTCTCACACCCACTATCAAACTCTCTCACACTATCAAATTCTCTCACACTCGCTATCAAACTCTCTCATACTATCAAACTCTCACGCTCATTATCAAAATCTATCACACACACAATGAAACTCTCTCACGCTTGCTAATAAACTCTCTCACCCACTATCAAACTCTCTCACACTCACTATCAAACTCACACTCACTATCAAACTGTCTCACACTTGCTATCAAACTCTCGCACACTCACTATCAAACTCTCTCACTTTATCAAACTCTTGCACACTCACTATCAAACTCTCTCACACTCTCTCACACTCACTATCAAATTCTCACACTATCAAACTCTCTCACACTCACTAGCAAACTCACACACTCACTATCAAACTCTCTCACACACACACTATCAAACTCTCTGACTCGCTATTAAACTCTCACACTCACTATCAAACCCTCTCACATTCACTGTCAAACTCTCTCACACTATCAAAATCTCTCACACACACTATCAAACTCTCTCACACTTGCTATCAAACTCTCTCACACCCGCTATCAAACTCTCACACCCTATCAAACTCTCTCACACTCAATGTCAAACTCACACTCACTATCGAATTCTCTCACACACACTATCATACTCTCATGCCCTATCAAACCCTCTCACACTCACTATCAAACTCACACTCGCTATCAATTTCTCTCACACTTGCTATCAAACTCTCACACTCTATCAAACTCTCTCACACTCTATCAAACTCTCTCACATTCACTATCAAACTCTCTCACACTCAGTAGCAAACTCACACACTCACTATCAAACTCTCTCACACACACACTATCAAACTCTCTGACTCGCTATTAAACTCTCACACTCACTATCAAACCCTCTCACATTCACTGTCAAACTCTCTCACACTATCAAAATCTCTCACACACACTATCAAACTCTGTCACACTTACTATCAAACTCTCTCACACCCGCTATCAAACTCTCACACCCTATCAAACTCTCTCACACTCAATGTCAAACTCACACTCACTATCGAATTCTCTCACACACACTATCATACTCTCATGCCCTATCAAACCCTCTCACACTCACTATCAAACTCACACTCGCTATCAATTTCTCTAACCCTTGCTATCAACCTCTCACACTCACTATCAAACTCTCTCACACCCACTATCAAACTCTCTCACACTCGCTATCAAACTCTCTCATACTATCAAACTCTCACGCTCATTATCAAAATCTATCACACACACAATGAAACTCTCTCACACTTGCTATTAAACTCTCTCACCCACTATCAAACTCTCTCACACTCACTAACAAACTCTTTCACATCCTATCAAACTCTCACACTATCAAACTCTCTCACACTCATTATCAAAATCTCTCACACACACTATCAAACTCTCTCAAACGTGCTACTAAACTCTCTCACACTCACTATTAAACTCTCACACCCACCATCAAACTCTGTCACCCACTATCAAACTCTCTCACACCCTATGAAACTCGCTCACACTCACTATCAAACTCTCACACTCACTGTCAAAGTCTCTCACACACATTATCAAACTCTCTCACACTTGCTATCAAACTCTCACACTCTATCAAACTCTCTCACACTCACTATCAAACTCTCACACTCACTATCAAACTCTCTCACACTTGCTAGCACACTCTCACACTCGCAATCAAACCCTCTAACCCTTGCTATCAACCTCTCACACTTATTATCAAACTCTCTCACACTCGCCATCAAATTCTCAAACTCGCTTTCAAACTCTCACACTCGCAATCAAACCCTCTCACACTTTCTATCAAACTCTCACACTCACTATCAAATCCTCTCACCCTTGCTATCAAACTCTCACTCATTATCAAACTCTCTCGCATCTATCAAACTCTTTCACACTCACTATCAAACTCTCTCACACCCACTATCAAACTCTCACTCACTATCAAACTCTCTCACACTCACTATCAAACTCTCTCACACTCGCTATCAAACTCTGACACTATCAAACTCTCTCACACTCACTATCAAACTGTCACACACTCACTATCAAACTCTCTCACACCCTATCAAACTGTCTCACACTATCAAACTCTCACACTCACTATCAAACTCTCTCACACACACTGTCAAACTTTCTCACTCTCTATTAAACTCACACATTCACTATCAAACTCTCTCACACTCAATATCAAACTCTCACACTCACTATCAAACTCTCACACTCGCTATCAAACTCGCACACTAACAAACTCTCTCACACCCACTATCAAACTCAATTCAATTCAATTCAGTAAGCTTTATTGGCATGACCATATTCAGTTACAGTTTTTCCATCATCATCAATAAGGAACAAGAAAAATGAACATTTAGAACAGAGTGTATGAACTCTTAATTTCATTTGATGCAAAAATAATTATGAAAGAATCACATAAAAGAACAGTAAAATAGTCATTTGGAATTAAGTTGTAAAGAAAATTAAGAGGAAAATAAAATAAATAAATAAATAAATAATAGAAATTTAAATAGATACATAAAGATTACAAACAGGGCAGTTTTGGATATTGTGTGTGTGTGTGTGTGTGTGTGTGTGTGTGTGTGTCTGTGTTTCTGTGTGTGTGTGTGTGTGTGTGTGTGTGTTTGGGTGGGTCACTCACTGTCCCTCATATTGTGGCAGGCTGATATATATTGTGCTGCTAAGGCGCTGCTCTCTCTCTTCTCGCCTAGCAGGATGGGCAGCTTCTCATTATTACTGAAAAATAAATGTTCTGTAGTGTATTATATTTGCTACATTCAGTAAGGAAGTGCAGCTCTGTCTCTACAGTGTTACTGTCCACTGCTGGCAGAGTCTTTGCTCTTTAGGCAGCCAGGATCTCTTATAGCAGCCGGTCTGCACGGCCACGCTGTGGTCACTGAGTCTGTACTTTGTCAGCGTGGTTCTGTGTTTAGTGTCAGTCACTGTGTTCAGGTAATCCGCTACAGTGTACTGACGTTTTAGGGCCAGATAGCACTGCATTGTGCTCTGTGTGTGTGTCTGTGCTTTCCAATGGGTGGGGTAGTTTTGTTTTTGAAGTGTTATAATGTGGTTTGGTCTGATTGTGTGTATTACAGGCTGGTCCTGCCGGGTAACAGTGTTAGTGTGTTGAAAGTGAATTTGTCGTTTGATTGCGTAAGAAGCCCTCCGCGTTTTCTCTCTCAGCTCATTGACTGCTGGATTGAAGTTTCCAGTTGAACTGATCTTGAATCCTAAATAACTGAACTCTTTACAGTTTTCTAATCTGTGTGTCCCTAGTGTGAAACTGGATGTGTTTCCCCGAGATCTGTTTTGGAAAATGACTGTTTTGGCCTTTTTCAGGTTTACTGCCAGGGCCCAGGTCTGGCAGTACTACTCCAGCAGGTCCAGGTTCTGCTGTAGGCCCTGCTCTGTGGGGGACAGCAGAACCAGGTCATCTGCGTAGAGCAGGAACTTGATTTCAGAGTCGTGCAGAGTGAGACCAGGTGCTGCAGAGCGCTCTAAAGCTGTGGCCAATTCATTAATATAAATGTTGAATAAATATATTAATTAATTAATTAATATAACATTAATTAATTAATTAATTAATTAAAACATTAATATAAATGTTGAAACTCTCTTACACTCACTATCAAACTCTTTCACATCCTATCAAACTCTCACACTATCAAACTCTCTCACACTCATTATCAAAATTTCTCACACACTATCAAACTCTCTCAAACTTGCTATTAAACTCTCTCACACTCACTATCAAACTCTCTCACACCCACCATCAAACTCTCTCACCCACTATCAAACTCTCTCACACCCTATCAAACTTGCTCACACTCACTATCAAACTCTCACACTCACTGTCAAAGTCTCTCACACACATTATCAAACTCTCTCACACACACTATCAAACTCTCACACTCTATCAAACTCTATCACACTCACTATCAAACTCTCTCACACTTGCTATTAAACTCTCACACTCTATCAAATTCTCTCACACTCACTATCAAACTCTCACACTCGCAATCAAACCCTCTATCCCTTGCTATCAACCTCTCACACTCATTATCAAAATCTGTCACACTTGCTATCAAACTCTCAAACTCGCTATCAAACTTTCACACTCGCAATCAAACCCTCTTACACTTGCTATTAAACTCTCTCACACTTACTATCAAATCCTCTCACACTTGCTATCATGCTCTCACTCATTATCAAACTCTCGCATTTACTATCAAACTCTCTCACACTCACTATCAAACTCTCTCACACTCGCTATCAAACTCTCTCACACTATCAAAATCTCTCACACTCACTATCAAAATTTCTCACACACACTATCAAACTCTCTCACACTTTTTATTAAACTCTCTCACACCCACTATCAAACTCTCTCACCCACTAACAAACTCTCTTACACCCTATCAAACTCTCTCACACGCTATCAAACTCTCACACCCTATCAAACTCTCTCACACTCACTATTAAACTCTCACACTCGCTATCAAATTCTCTTCCATCATACTCTTACACCCTTTCAAACTCCCTCACACTCACTATCAAACTCACACTCGCTATCAAATTCTCTCACACTTGCTATCAAACTCTCACACTCTATCAAACTCTCTCACACTCAATATCAAACTCTCTCACACACACTCTCAAACTTTCTTACACTTGCTATTAAACTCTCTCACACCCACTATCAAACTCTCTCACCCACTGTCAAACTCTTTCACACCCTATCAAACTCTCTCACACTCACTATCAAACTCTCTCACACACGCTATCAAACTCTCACACACTCACTATCAAACTCACACTCGCTATCAAAGTCTCTCACACTTGCTATCAATCTCTCACACTCATTATCAAAATCTCTCACACACACTATCAAACTCTCTCACGCTTGCTATTAAACTCTCTCACACCCACTATCAAACTCTCTCACCCACTATCAAACTCTCTCACCCACTATCAAACTCTCTCACACCCTATCACACTCTCTCACACACGCTATTAAACTCTCTCACACCCACTATCAAACTCTCTCACCCACTATCAAACTCTCTCACCCACTATCAAACTCTCTCACACCCTATCACACTCTCTCACACACGCTATCAAACTCTCACACCCTATCAAACTCTCTCACACTCACTATCAAACTCACACTCACTATCAAAGTCTCTCACAGACACTATCATACTCTCACACCCTATCAAACTCTCTCACACTCACTATCAAACTCACACTCGCTATCAAAGTCTCTCACACTTGCTATCAATCTCTCACACTCTATCAAACTCTCTCACACTCAATATCAAACTCTCACACACACTATCAAACTCTCTCACACTTGCTATTAAACTCTCTCACACCCACTATCAAACTCTCTCACACTCATTTTCAAACTCTCTCACACTATCAAACTCTCTCACACTCACTATCAAACTTGCTCTCACTCATTATGAAAGTCTCTGACACTCGCTTTCAAATTCTCTCACACTCTATCAAACTCTCTCACACTTTATCAAACTCTCTCACACTCGCTATCAAACTTTCTCACTCGTTATCAAACTCTCTCACACTCGCTATCAAATTCTCTCACACTCACTATCAAACTCGCTCACACTCACTATCAAACTCTTAGGCATTCTTGATAGTGAGTGTGAGAGAGTTTGATAGTGTTTGAGAGAACTTGGTAACGTTTTTTGATTGGCCCAGAGAGTTATCATTTAAATTACCAGTTTCTAATTTGCTCATAGTCAAATTTGCCCATCCCCCCATGCAGTAGTTCACTCTTGAAAAAAGATGGTTCTTCAAGGGTACTTTAGTAAAGACAATGGTTCTATATAGAACTGGGAACACAAAAAGAACAATTTGCATGATTAAAGAGCTTTTTTCATGGTGAAATTGTTCTTCAGATTGATAGACAATGTGCTGCAGATGGTTCTACATATGATCAAAGTCTTTTTGGTGCTATAGAAGTCTGTGTATCTTTGGGTCATTCCATTTTCAATTAAAAAACATTATTGAAAAACAGGAAAATGGGTCAATTCTCCTTTTTATTCTGTTATTATCAGTGGAAAAATCAGGAAATAACTTTGTTTCACAGTTACATAAACTTATTATAAACTTCGTCATAGTGACTGTTACAGCTCCAGACTTATGAATTAAAGCTGTGAGCTCCGCTGTCCTGTGTTCATATTGTTCATATGATACTGTGGCAGCTCCGGTTTTGGGAAGGAGCTTTAGTGGTTTGTTATGCAGAGCTGAGCTGTGGCTCCACCCCGTAAAAAGGGATGGTGTTGTGGTTTAATGTTGTTCATGTTGTTGTTCTGTTAGTCTAAAATGTATGTGTGTGTTATTTGCGTTATTCTGTAGCCTCTCCTGTGTCTCCTTCTTCACCAACACTCTCATCACTCATCTCTGAGTGAGGCACCAACAACCAGTGCCTTCGGTACATTAAACTAAACTGTCACTGCCAGACTCTATGTTGGGCTTTAGGTCCTGTCGTGCTGTTTGTTGTAAAGGAAAAGTGTGGATTAACCATTATTTTCACACATAAACAACTGAACAACTGAACAATAATAATAATAATAATAACAATAATAATAACAATTTAAATGTTTATTTATATAGCACCTTTCATACATTAAAAATGCAGTTCAGAGTGCTTTACAATATAAAATAAAAACAACAGAGGAAGAAGAGAAAAAAGATCATCACAAAAACAAAATATGTTAAATAATAAATAGCAGAAAATGGATATATTAATAAATACAATTTAAAAAACACAAGATAAAACAAAAGAAAGAAATAATGAAACACAGTTAACACCAACATAAAAGTAATAGTAATATTCCAGTAAAAACAAAAGAAACAACAATGGAAAAATAATTAAACGCTAAAATCGCTAACAATGTGATTTAGAGCTAACTAGTTTAGTTGTGTGATTTAGAGCTAACTAGCCTGGAAGTCTGATTTAGAGCTAATTAGCTTTGCAATGATTTTAGCTAACTAGCCTAGCAATATGATTTAGAGCTAAGCAGCCTAGCAATGTGATTTAGAACTAAGTAGCCTAGCATTTTGATACACAGCTGTGTAGTTTTGCAGTGTAAATTAGAGCTAAGTAGCCTAGCACTGTGATTTAGAGCTAATTAGCCTTGCAATGTGATTTAGAGATAACTAGCCTAGCAGTGTGATTTAGAGCTAACTAGCCTAGCAGTGAGACTTGATGCTAACCAGACCCAGCAATGTGATTTAGAACTAACTAGCCTAGCAGTTTGATTTAGAGTTGTGTAGCCTTGCAGTATACATTAGAGCTAACTAGCCTAGCTGTGTGATATAGAGCTAACTAGCCTAGCAGTGTGATTTAGAACTAACTACCCTAGCTATGTGATTTAGAGCAAACTGGCCTAATACTGTGATTTAGAGCTAACTAGCCAAGTAGTGTGATGTAGAATTCACTAGCCTATCTCTATGATTTAGAACTAACTAGTGTAGGAGTGAGATTTAGAGCTAACTGGCCTAGCAGTGTGATTTAGAGCTAACTAACCTAGGAGTGTGATTTAGAGCTAACTAGCCTAGGATTGTGATTTAAAGCTAACTAGCCTAGCAGTGTGATTTTGAGCTATGTATCAAAGCAGTGTAGAGTAGATTTAACTAGCCTAGCACTGTGATTAAGAGCTAATTAGCCAAGCAGATTTATTTATAGGAAATTAGCCTAGCAGTGTGATTTAGGGCTAACTAGGCTCACAATCTATCAACATGATTTAAAGCTAACTAGCCTAGCGGTGTGATTTTGAGGTATGTAGCCTAGCATGGTGATTTTGAGCCAACTTACCTAGTAATCTAGCAGCATGATTTAAAGCTAACTAGCCTAGCAGTGTGATTTAGATGTATGTAGCCTAGCATGGTGATTTCGAGCTAATTTGCTTAGCAATTTAGCTGCATGATTTAGAGCTAACTTTCTAGCAGTGAGATTTAGAGCTAACTAGCCTCGCAGTGTGATTTAGAGTTCACTAGCATATCACTGCAATTTCCAGCTAATTATGCTAGCAGTGTGATTTAGAGCTAACTAGCCTCATACTGTGATTTAGAAGTTTAGTCTTTATTTTAGTTTAGTTTTATCTGGACCGTAAGGTCTGAAGAGTGTTTTATACAGTAATGATCTGTTTTAGTCTCCATTTTAGTTTAGTTTTATCTGGACCGTAAGGTCTGAAGGGTGTTTTATACAGTAATGATCTGTTTTAGTCTCCATTTTAGTTTAGTTTTATCTGGACCGTAAGGTCTGAAGAGTGTTTTATACTGTAATGATCTGTTTTAGTCTTTATTTTAGCTTAGTTTTATCTGGACCGTAAGGTCTGAAGGGTGTTTATACTGTAATGATCTGTTTTAGTCTCCATTTTAGTTTAGTTTTATCTGGACCGTAAGGTCTGAAGGGTGTTTTATACAGTAATGATCTGTTTTAGTCTCCATTTTAGTTTAGTTTTATCTGGACCGTAAGGTCTGAAGAGTGTTTTATACTGTAATGATCTGTTTTAGTCTTTATTTTAGCTTAGTTTTATCTGGACCGTAAGGTCTGAAGGGTGTTTTATACTGTAATGATCTGTTTTAGTCTTTATTTTAGCTTAGTTTTATCTGGACCGTAAGGTCTGAAGGGTGTTTATACTGTAATGATCTGTTTTAGTCTCCATTTTAGTTTAGTTTTATCTGGACTGTAAGGTCTGAAGGGTGTTTTATACTGTAATGATCTGTTTTAGTCTCCATTTTAGTTTAGTTTTGATTTGATATGAAGTTTAATGAATGTATAAATGTGTGTGTTTGTTCTTCAGGATGGATCATGGAGGGAAGATCAGGATCAAACCAGGACCACAGAAATGTAACAAACACACACACACACACACACACACACACACACACACACATACACACACACACACACAGATACACACACTCACACACACACACACCTTACACTCATAATACAGTACACACACAAATAAATATGACATATATGACGTGTATATAGACATATATATACATACTTTGTGTGTATATCTGTGTGTGTGTGTGTGTGTGTGTGTATCTCTGTGTGTGTGTGTGTACAGATGCTGTTAATCTCACTCTGGATTCAAACACAGTGAACAGTCGTCTCTCTCTGTCTGAGAGGAACAGAAAGGTGAAGTGGGTGAGAGAAGATCAGTCGTATCCAGATCATCCAGACAGATTTGATAGCTGTCCTCAGGTTCTGAGTGTGGAGAGTCTGACTGGACACTGTTACTTGGAGGTTCAGTGGAGCGAAATCAGGGCTGATATATCAGTATCATACAGAGGAATCAGGAGGAAAGGAGACAGTAAAGACTGTGTGTTTGGATTCAATAAACACTCCTGGAGTCTGAGCTGCATTAATAACAGTTACTCTGTCTGGCACAATAAACAGAGAACTGTCCTACCTGCCCCCCACTCCCCCTCTAAAAGAGTAGGAGTGTATCTGGACTGGGGGTCCGGCACTCTGTCTTTCTACACCATCTCCCCTAACACACACATACTGACCCACCTACACACACTCAGCACCACATTCACTGAACCGCTCTACACTGGATTTGGAGTTTATTATAACTCCTCAGTGAGTCTATGTGAGAAAGAATAACCTCTACAGAGAGAGAGAAAGAGAGAGATACAGACAGAGACACAGACAGAGAGAGAGATACAGACAGAGAAAGAGAAATGCAGAAAGAAAAAGAGACAGAGAGATACATGGAGAGATACAGACAGAGACATAGATGCAGAGAGAGATACAGAAGAGACAGAGAGATACAGACAGAGACAAAGATACAGAGAGAGATACAGAAGAGACAGAGAGATACAGACAGAGACAAAGATACAGAGAGAGATACAGAAGAGACAGAGAGATACAGACAGAGACAAAGATACAGATAGAGAGACATATAAAGAGAGAGAGAGAGAGTTACAGAGAGAGATACAGATAGAGAGAGAGGGAAAGAGATACAGACAGAGAAAGAGAGACACAGAGAGAGAGAGAGAGAGAGAGAGAGAGAGAAAACAGAGAGAGTGGGGGATCAGGTTGGTGAAAATGTGTTTGTTGTTTATAAGTTTGATCTCAGACTGTAAATATGAGAGAAATCAAACCTTTCTGTGTTTAAATTATTCAGAATAAATAAAGAGAATAAAATAAACTGTTTTCTCTAAAATGTGATTCAGAAAAAGATTCACTAAACAGAACAAAAACACAGACGTGAGTTCATATATGAGACACATTTCAGATTCACTGTTACTCAAACACACACACATTACACACACACACACACTTTTACACACACACACATTTATACAAACACACGTTTACACACACATTTACACACAAACACATTTAAACACAAACACACATTATACAAACACATTTACACACACACACACACACATTATACAAACACACATTTACACACACACAACACAAACACATTTACACAAACATTCACACAGAAACGCACACATTTACATACAAACATACATATTTACACACACACAAACATACAAACACACGTTTACACAAACACAGTTATACACACAGATACACACAAACACATTTACACACACATTATACAAACACACACACTCACACTAATATATATATATACACACAATACACACACTACAAACACACCCACACATGCAGAGAAAGAGAGAGAGAGAGACAGAGAGAGTGACACAGATAGATGGGGGGGGGTCAGGTTGGTGAAAATGTGTTTGTTGTTTATCGGTTTGATCTCAGACTGTAAATATGAGAGAAATCAAACTTTTCTGTGTTTAAATTATTCAGAATAAATAAAGAGAATAAAAATAAACTGTTTTCTCTAAAATGTGATTCAGAAAAAGATTCACTAAACAGAACAAAAACACACAGACATGAGTTTATATATGAGACACATTTCAGATTCACTGTTGCACACACACACATTTACACACACACATACATTATACACACACATTTAAACACACATTACACAAACACATTTACACACACACATTTACACACACACACATTACACAAACACACATTACACACATTTACACACACATTTACACACATTTACACACACGCATTATATAAACACACATTTACACACTCACACACACACATTTACACACACGCATTATATAAATACACATTTACACACTCACACACACACATTACAGACACATTTACACACACATTGTACAAACACACATTTAAACACAAACACACATTTACACACAAACACACATTTAGACACATTTAAACACACGAACACATTTACACACACACATGCAAACACACATTTAGACACACAGATTTACACACAAACACATTTACACAAACATTTATTACACACACATTTACACAAACACATTCACACAAACGCACACATTTACACACATACATTTACATACAAATACACATGTTTATACACACACAGATACACACACACATGCATTATACAAACACACATTCACACATTACACAGACACATTTACACACGCATTGTACAAACACACATTTAAACACAAACACACACATTATACAAACACATTTACACACATTTAGACACACACATTTAAACACACATTTAGACACAGATTTACACACAAACACATTTACACACACATTATACAAACAGTTATCACGCACATTTATCACACACACATTTACACAAACACATTCACACACAAACGCACACATTTACACACATTTACATACAAATACACGTTTATACACACACATAGATACACACACATACAAACACCATTTACACACACAAACACACATTTACACACACACACATTATACAAACACACACTCACACTAATATATATACACACACAATACACACACACTACAAACACACACACACACACAGAGAGAGAGAGACAGAGAAAGTGATACAGGTGGGGGGGTGGGGTCAGTTTGGTGAAAATGTGTTTGTTGTTTATCAGTTTGATCTCAGATTGTAAATATGAGAGAAATCAAACCTTTCTGTGTTTAAATTATTCAGAATAAATAAAGAGAATAAAATAAACTGTTTTCTCTAAAATGTGATTCAGAAAAAGATTCACTAAAAAGAACAAAAACACACAGATATGAGTTTATATATGAGACACATTCAGATTCACTGTTACACAAACACACACTCACACACATTTATACGCACACATTTACACACAAACACACATTCACATGCATTATACAAACACATTTACACACACACACATTACACAATCAGACACATTTACACACGCATTATACAAACACATTTACACACTCACACATTACACAATCAGACACATTTAAACACATGCATTATACAAACACACATTTACATGCACACATTATACAAACACACAAACACACATTTACACACATTTAAACACGCACACATTTACACACACATTATACAAACACACACATTTACACACACATTATACAAACACACACATTACACAAACATTTATTACTCACACACACATACACACATTTACACAAACACATTCACACACAAACGCACACATTTACATACAAACACACATTTACACACACATTTACACAAACACACTATACACAAACACATTTGCACAGACACATTATACAAACACACACTCACACACTAATATATATACACACACAATACACACGCATGAATCTCATTCACCAGAGAAATGTTATTATTTTATTAAATAATCTAAATCAATTATAAATTAAAGTCAGTAATAAAGTATTTTGAAGGAAATATAAACCTACACCATATAAAGAAATTGTAAGATAAAGCTCACATGACTGTGTTGGTTCAGTGGTGACCGGTGTTACGGTAAATTCAGTCCCCCTGTTTCCCCTCATTGCGCATATCAAGATCATGACGTCTTCAGCTGATGCTGCACTGCAGGGCTTAGATGATCCTCTGACTGTCTGAACTGAGTCTGAGGAGGATGTCATCCAATCTTTAATGTCCTACACATCACATTAATCTAAGGTTAATGTTAATTCATTTTATACAGTTTTATACAGTTGTATGTAACACAGCTCATAAACTGTGTGGTTAGGGTCAAATGTGAAGTGGCCAGTTTACCAGCTTCCATACAAATGAACACAGGCACAACTTTGTAATTAACATCTGACCAACACAATACAGACCCCTGAAAGAGCTCTTTCTGCTGGTAGGAGAAAAAAATCAGTTTTGGTTCATATTTTGATTCATTAGGTTAAAATAATTATTTTTAAAAGTAACATCTCAATAATCTTATTACTCATTAAGGAAGCGCATAATTATTTTATAATGAGTAATTATTTTGAGAAAATAAGATTATTTGAGTCAGAAAATTCTGGAAAATATGTATTCATTTGGACTTTCTGATTTGGAACACCTGCTCATCTCAGATGAGTTTGAGTTTGAGTTCAGTCCATTTGGAAACTGAGATATTGAACATTTTTTAAAACTTGCTCTTTAGACACTTTGTTGAGTGTAAATCGACCCAAAGTTTCAGGAACAGCAGTTTGAAACTGCACACAGTCAGTATTTACTGGTATTCACTATCAGCCCACTGTGAGAGAAATCAGAGTAGGTGCTGTTTATGGTGCAGAAAACTTTGGTAAATTTGTTCTTTAGGCTCGTGTTTCATACAGAACTCGCAGATTTACACCTGAAACTGGATCTAAAAGCTCAGAACATCAGGTCCTCTGTTTACTCCAGATCACCCAGAGAAGGTCGGGGCTGATTCCTCTTAAAACATCTACTGCATTAAGAGTCTGCTGGTGTGTTTGAGTTCAGTCTGTAATGAACCCTGAAAGCCACGCCCCCTACCAGAGTCTGACCTCTGATCACTGTATTCTCAGAAAGTAATTCAGGCTTCTGTTTTTAGCTTCATGCTAATGATCTTTAGTCCATGTTTCTAGTAACAGTGAGTCATACAGAGTCAGAAACCACATAATCAAGACTATTAGAGACACTGAAGAGCAGGAGCAGGCGGGGAAAAAAGCATGCATGAAGAGAAATCCCACAAACTAATGAACAGCCTAAATAAAGTAGAATGATCACTAAATCATATATATAAACAATATAGAAGGAAAACAGTAAAACAATTAAAATGTCATTCTAAAGAACTGTGAAGCAGCCGATCACGTGAACAACACGCAGATTCATTCTCCCAGAGGAAACCACCTCAAAACATTAAGAACAGACAGACATTAACGTCACCCAGTAAACAAAGAGCTAACAGTGACAGTGACGACAGTAACAGAGCTGTCAGGACAGTGTAGTTAAGAGCTGATAGATCAAACAAACAAAGTAAACGAACAAGTCAGTGTTTACTAATAAATAGAGCAGCACAACAACCACTAAACGAGGGAGCCGAGAGGCTGTAGCACGAAGTCCCGCCCCCTCTTGGTCCGCTCGAGCTCTCTGATTGGTCAAAAGGAGACAGCGCATCACTTCAGTCCACTATCAGGCTGAAAAGATGAGAGAGAGAAAAACACGCCCACATCGCTCACAGTAACACTGTGGTTTAATTCCTGCTCTTAAATGGTGAATAAATGCCGTTTGGTGAAGTTACTCACAGTGAGCCTGATGACCACGACTGCTGTGTTATTTCAGCAGAGAATAATGTATCTGTGATTAGACTGTGTCAGATATTAGATGTCAGTTTGCCTTGATGAGACTGCACAGGCAGGAGCGGGACAAAATGTTTTGGTTGCGGGCGGGAGCGGGACAAATGATTCGCCTCTACTCCAGGGCAGCAGACTGGAATGTGTTCTGACCGGTTCCAGCCATTTAGAAAGCTTATCAGATAATCATTGGGTCTGGACAGGGTGAAGCACAGACTGTGTGTATGTAAGGGAACAGAGAGGTCTGATGAGAGCTGTTCTGAACTGTTCTCTCTAAACTAATCCTGCTCATCCTGATGAACACAGACCTGAACTTCTTTACTGAGGACTGAATCCACAACAGCTGACTCTGCTCTCAGGTACTGTGTGTGTACATTAACCTAGTTTACTGTGGTTCTTCATGACAGTGAGTTTTAGTTCAGTGTGGAAAGACTGCAGTGTTCAGGCTGAGCGTGTGTGTGTGTGTGTGTGTGTTAATTTACCCGTTTTATTATCTAGTAGGATGAAGTGAACACTTCTGCTAGACATTTTTTATGCATTTCTTATTCATATCACTGCTGTTGTAACAAAACCTCTTATCTCCAAAATGACAACAATATAAAAGACAACAGGTATTTTCACATTGTCAAAAAACAACAAAAATGGAGATACGAGGTTTTGTTCACAGCAGTGATATATTAACCATATAATTATAAAATGGTTTATTATACAATTAAAAATGATAAAAAGGCAGTGGTCATCTGACACTCTGACACAAGACTGAGATGTGAATGCAGAGTTTAATTAAAAGACAATAAACTCTGTCTGCTGTTAACCTGTACAATAAACTTGAGCAGTGATTTGTGGGAGATTACTAGATGAGAGAAGTGTTTAAAAATCTGAATATTTTGTGTTTCTGGTTTTAATTAATAAGATCACAGAAAACTCTCCATTAAACCTGAGTCTGTTGTGCCTCTTCATGTTCAGTGATGAACGATGGTGAACATTACATGTCACTTACTCAGCGCTCTAAAAGAGCTGTAGGTGACGGATCTGGAAGAGTTCCAGCGCTATCTGATCAAAGGAGTGGAGGGTATTGAAAGCATTCCGAAGGGTCTGATGGAGAACCCTGACAAACACGGTACTGTGGACAGGATGGTGGAGAGTTATGGCCTGAATGGAGCTGTGGAGATCAGCCTGAAGATCCTGGAGAAGATAAACCAGAACCAGCTCACTGAGGATCTCGGACAGAGGATCAGTCTCAGAGAGAGCAGCACAGCTAAATTTACCCAATTAATAAAAGATACTTTTCCTCCATGATGTACAATCTTTTTCATTTTCTTTACATTTTCAACCAGCAGAGTCCAATTAATACATTTATTATTCACTATTAATCCCTTTTATTTTCCATATATGTACTTAAATATGTTTTTACAAATGATCATTGTTAAATAAAACTCAGTGATTACTCAAAACATTACAGCTCAGTTATATTCACAGAAGACATCATCAAATTCTCTGTTCATGTTGTTTTGCGAGAATTTCACAAAAAAACATCTTTTCACTGTCAGAAACCAAAGACTGGAACAGTAAGATTTATTATTCCTTAATGTAAGTTTTATATAAAACAGTCTGTTTGTATGTTTGAAATGTTAAGCATTTCAATTAAAACTGAGAAAACAAATTCAACATTTACATCAAACCTCCTAAATTTGCTTTGAGCCCACTACAGTATCATTTTGAAGCTCTGGGCTGGTGATGCGCTGCCAAACCATACAAGCCAAGGTGGCTGGACTTTGTGCCTTGTTGTCTTCTCGGCTTCCCAAAACCCTCTTTCCCCTCAGAGAGGACTGTAGTGGTCAGCTGCATAAAACATCTTAACCTTATGGATTTCAGGATTTCAGTCAAACACGTGAGGAGGGTGATGAGTCAAAGTTACAGCGTTAAGTTAAAGTTTTAAGTTACTTTACAAGTTTAGGTAACTAAGTTTAAAGGGTAACACTTTACAATACTGGTCCACTTAATACATCAGGAAATAATGAAGTGTATATGTCAATAAAGAACTGAATCAAATAGGAATAACCATTAATAAAGGCAGTCATTAATTACTAACATAATTCTAACTATATTAATTAATAAATTATCAGAAATTTCATTACAATTACATGACAAGGACTGGACTCAGCTTCATGCCCTCGCAATGTAATGCTGTTTTACTTAATCAGTAATGATGTGCCAGGAAAAAAAGACAGTATGTAACGATACATTTGATAATGATAGATGATACAATTCATTGCTTAACATGTCTGTGCATCATTAGTCATTACATTTATATTTCATGCAACTTGTTTAAATTCATCTTTAATTCATTATGATGTGCCCTGCCAAGTACAGTCATGATGCAAATATGTATTTACAAATCATTAGTTAATACATCCATATATTATTAATTTACAGCCTATAAGAAATTATTGACCAGGAAAATGACTGAAAAGCACTAAACAGAATTATCAGTGACGATCATTTATTGAAACACACAATTTTTAAAATTTTTTAAGTAAAATTAATGTTACTTTTTACTGCATTTATGTTTATTTGCATCTACTCTAATAAAATATTGAATATTACAGAAAAAATACACTTCTTCAAAGCCATCTGGTCTGTTCAGTGTACATGTGTGACTCACCAAGACAAATTCCTTGTGTGTGTAACATACTTGGTGAAATAAAGTGACACTGATTCTGATCAACATTCCATATTAAAACTCAGAAGACATATAGATTCATTGGTGGTTTGATCCCTAATTCCTGTCACCACCACTGTAAAGAAATCAGAGTTGATAAGTTTCTCTACAATGAAATATTTCACATCAAACCAATCTAAACGACTTTGTTTGCATTTCCATTTAAGGTCCCTTTTTACCTTATACTGTTTGAATATTGATTCTCATGGGGAAATGAGACCTACTTATACAAGTAATGATGGAACACTGTGGGCTTGTCTGAAACCAAACGCCTTTTTCAGACATTTTACTTTCACTCCACTACATATCAAAGTCAATTATCTTACTTTTTACTCCACTACATTATGAGAAATCCATTGTTCCTTTTGGCTTATGTGTGTATAAAAACGTGTCAAAAAAAAAAACAAAGCAAGAACACCAATTAGGGCACAGCGCGCACTTTGTTTTGAGCTTGTTTTGACCTGTTGGACGTACCTACACAGTGTAAGCACACGGTTCAACATCAGTGCAGCAAATTTTGGGAGTGTCTATTCCAACATAAATGATGAACTAACCTAACTTTGTGTAAATAGATCACAATATAGAAATATGTACACATATGCAGTTGTGACTAACGTGTCTTTTTTCTGAATTTATACAAATACTATTTCATTTTATAGTAAATTTGTTTTGGCTGGTTTATGTTTATGAACAGAGACCTACAAATGCAATATAGTAAAGGAAAACTCATTGGTGAACCTGAGTTTAAAGCAAGTTTTTATTAAACTTGTAACTAAGTTGCAAATAAATCTTAAACTGAAACTTTGTTGTTTGCAAAAAGTTATTTCAGAGTCACTCAGTTCTTCCTAAAGGAAATTGTTTGCCTTCATTGTTTTGTGCTTATGATCAATTTAATAGACATCAGCGTCAGACTAATTAATGACATTCTATTAAAAGACTGGTTTACCAAGAGTGACACTGGAGTATTTTCACCTAAAACTAGTTAATGAAGCAAGAGTCTTGTTATAAAAATGATAATAGGACATTAGAGTCATAATTAATCTTCTGGTACTTTTACTTTCGATACTTAAGTACATTTGAAGGCAAATACTTTTGTACTTTTACTCAAGTGGAGGTCTAAAGGGAGGACTACCACTTTTACTGAAGTAATATTTTACCTTGGGTATCTCTGCTTTAACTGAAATACATGATTTGTTTACTTCATCCACCACTGTCTGTTTGCTACTGACTATTTTATTAATGCACTGCTATTCAGGTATATAAAATAGGCAGTTCAAAAAAAGACACATAGATCTGTCAGATAGTCCTGTTTTACAATGATTACACAGATTAATGATGAACATTGGCTGGCAGTGCCATCTATAGGCGGAATATAGTGATGGCAGCAAAGGGGAATTTCCCAAAAGTTCTGTTTAACTCAGTGGTTGAGATGCAAACAGTTTTTTAGAGTGGTTTGACGTGAAATGGTTCATTTGAAGAGAAAATTACTGATTTACTGATTTCCTTACTGTGGTGCTGATAGGAACCAGGAGGTTTTAGAGGTGGACATCTGGTTCCTGTCACCACCATTGTAAAGAATTCTGACTTGGTAAGTTTCTCTAGAACGGAGCATTTCACACCAAACCACTCTGAATGACTTTGTTTACATGTTAACTTTTTAATGATGCAGAAAATTTGGAAAATCAGTGAAGTTCCCCTTTAAGAAAATGAGTTTAACGGATTAAGAACTTCAAATCATTTTCTCGTGTTTAACACTGTGTTCAGTGGTAGCAATAATTATGGATGTTATGTAATATCTGCTTTACAGTATGTTTTAATGGGGGGCCATATTTCACGTGAGAATGTGAATGTAACTGCTGCACCGTTTAAGGTGAAATGGGAAAATCTGAACAAGAACTTCATTCTTGTGATTTTAATTTCACTACTGAAAAACATTTTTCCTGAAGTATATAATTTACCACTACAAAGCTTTAACCATGATTGTGAATAAATAACTACTACATAAAGTTAAGATTCCCTGAATAGACTATTAAATGAAATAAGCTTAATATAAAACCAGAGGAAAAACAATCAAATCAACAGGTTCTCTGTGCATCACCGACCACATGACCATAAACATTAACATCACACAAACAATACGCATCACACAGACATGAGTGTGGATCACTAAGTTCCCTCTGTTATATAATCCTGTCCCACTTTCTGAGAGCGATATTCCTGAAATAGTGCAATTTTGGACAGTATCTTTCTTAAACTGCTGCTCTGTAATGGTACTGAATGGGGTCCAGCAGCGATGTTGACCACCACAAAATGCGGCGCCGTTGACGTGCCTGGCTGGACCCAACACTGCAAAAGTAACACCAAATGTTTAATACGCTACTTTACAATGAATTCAGTAATAACAGCATCTGCACATCTGTTCACCACAGATAACAGCTGCATGTTTTACACGTTAGTCTGAAAAGATGAGGCACGAAAACACACACTAGCAAACACTCGACACTCAGACAACCAGCCAATACCATGTGTACACATTATATCTGCGATGCATACTGCGTATATAATCCAGTCTGCGTATGAATATCTCACCTGTAAAAGGAAGAAAAATACTTTCATTTTGGACTTTTTTTATTTTAATGATTTTCATTCACTTTTCTCAAACGGGTTCATAGAGATATCAGAGAACCTGTAGAGAGGAGAATTACCTCACTAATGTCTTCTGGGTTTGAATTCCCAAAATGAGTCATGATGCTTATTTAGTGAAATACATGCTTCTACTTTCTAAAATTAAAGGAAAGTTCTGGTCAAGTGATTAGAAACTATTTTAAACTTTTCATTTCTAACCATTGAGCTCCATTTAGACTCATTCATTGAGGACTCGATCGCGGGTGCCTGGTGTTTTGCAGTCTGTTTTTGATATAACGGGGGAAACAGGAAGTGGCCAGGCTCCTCATAAACAGCTCTGAAGATATTCCCTCAAGACTATGGCCGCTTGACATACAGCAATTAAGACAATTACTGCCACCTACTGGCGAAGAAAAACAGCTGTAATTTCCAGCTGCAGAAACAGTTGAAGAGTTTCATTTCCATTAACAGATGTATAATGGGAAACACATTTTCATTTTTCTGAAGCTGGTATAGCAGAGCTTTTAGCAGTGGGCCGATGTGTACTAACATTCTCTTTAAATGCTGAAATAACACACAATTCATGCTTCATCATCATTGATTAGTACATCATTAGTTAATACTGAGTAATTTAATCTTATGGTTATTAATATTTGACTTATTCATTTGCTCCTGATTAATGACTCAATATTTTCTGATTATTAATATTAAAAGACTTATCACTGGCAGGTCATGTACCATGTAAATGTCAAAAACTGATGAAAAACACAAAAAACTGACAAAAACAGAGATATGGGTTTTTTCAGACAGCAGTGATATACTGAGGTATTTAGAAGATGCTCTTATACTGAGTGACAATGATACATGAATGTAGAATTAGGAGTCTTTCCCAAAGACTCTTATTATACCACAGTGGCGTTCCTTCCTGGACTGGGAATAGAACCTTTGACTTGAACCTTTGTGCAGCACAATATTGTGAAAATGTTTGTGATCCAATCACTACCATTAATTAACCGGTAACACTTTATTTCAAGGTCTGCTTCTTAATGATTACTTATCTATTAGCAAACACTTAAAAATGACCTAATAAATAGACCATTTTATTCATAAGCAGGTGTAGAAATGTGGTATAAATGTATTTATGTGTTAATAAGGTCTTCTGTTAATGAGTAATTAACTGTTTGTTGACCAATGAATTCAAAGTTAATTGTAATCTTTCAGTTACAAGCAGACTTGAAATATCTTTTTGTAACATGTTAATCAACAAATATGAACATGCAACAATTATCTGGATTCACAATGAACAAACAGGGTAGTAAATGACAGTAAATAGTCACATTTCATTTGCAAGCATAGAAGAGTAGAAATGACTGAAAGCAAACCATATGATCTGTATGATGGTGAAAGGAGGAGCTTACAAATCTTTACAAATTCCCTAGAAAATAGTGTGTAAATAACAAACAAATAATATTTCCATGTAATAAACTGTTAGGAATAGACATGAACTCTGCAAAGTACAATGAAATATTGTAATTTAAGGAAAAGTGGCAAGTTGTATTGTAAGTTATTGTAAAACTACTGCGTTCAGGTGTCCGCAACTAATGTGACCATTTACTTGCATTTTCTGCCTTTTTTGTTCACAGTGAGTTCAGATCATTATTTACTGTTTATTCTTCTTCATTAAGTATGCTTACATCAGAAGGATTACAGTTGATTAACATTTAACTCATTATTCAACAAGTAGTTAATAACCAGTTTAGAAAATCTCTTATTAATGCATCATATAAGTGCATTTATATCACATTTCTAAACTGCTGACAAAATAATATGTTTCTGCTTTCTAGGTCATTATTAATCCCCCTGAAGATTAAGAACCTTTAAATAGTCCTTGAAAATAAAGGAATAACCATTAAATTTTGGCCATTACTCTAATTTTATACCCACCCTTATTTTGCTACAAGGGGTCACCAGGTATAAGTACATCATAATGTTGAAATGAAAAAAAACCTACTTTAATGTTTTTCACTGTCATGTAAATTCAGTAAATCCACCTGACTTGTTACTACACAGTGAAGTGTTTACAATAATATATAACAGGACTATCATCCCGCCTTCGTGATTCTCGTGGCCATCATTGTCGTCATCCCCTCTCTGGCGGCTGACGTCCTCCTCCAGCTGTCACTCAAATCCTTCAGCGGTGCTCGTGATTCGCGCACCGTCCCCCACTCGCTCACGGTTCTCTTCCCGCCATCCTTGCGGGACTTTGTTCCCACTCAGAGCTCAGGCCCAGACTTCATGCTGGCCCTTGTGGCAGTTATCGGGGCGGGGGACGGGCGCATGCCATAGACAGTAAAAACTGGGTAAATTGTTGTTGCAATAGTCAAAACTGGCTTGTTAGTTCATTTTTCAATATACTTCAACTGTGTTATAACATAGTTCCAAGAATGACACATCAGAGAAAGCCAGTCAAAACACCACTGATTTCCAAACTGTGTGATTATCAAAACATTTATCAAATCATCAACATGATTTACTGTTTAGAAAAAAATTACAGTGTAGGAAAAGTAGGGAGTGCTTGTTGGTACAGATGAATGAAAAAACAAAAGGGTGAGAAATCTAAAGAAATAATGGATTTAAAGATCAAACCTGTCCAGGAGATCCTCTGTGTGGTCCTCAAGAATCTCAGAGTTAGAGACTGTTCTCAAAGGAGGCAAACAAAACCCCTCAAATAACAAATCACCAACTTACCAAAAGCTTAACTAAATAAGTAGGTTTTTAGCCTAGACTTAAACACTGAGGCAGTGTCTGAGAAACAGTAACGATTGTTACTTGATTAGGAAACAGAAGTATGTCTTTACATTTGGAATATTGAACATGTTGTGGTGTTGTTATTGTCATACTGTGTTACAGTGGTGCAACAATATAACAAATGCTATTACAAACTGACATTTAAGTTAAACTGTCAAATGTTTAACATTAACAATAAGCTTTGAAATTATTCTGAAGTTTAAAAAAACTTATAATAAGGTTGTGTGTAAATGTACATACTGACTTTTGGAGCTGTGTCTAATACTTTAAGCATCTTTTTAAGCCCTGCAGCCTTTGTGACCTGGTTTCCCCTCCAAATGGAGAAAGACCCGTCTGCGCTTCTGATTTGGCATCAAAAAATGACAAAATGTGGTAAAAATGTGAAGGATTTTTTTTCTTTACACAAAACTTTTGAAAAAAGGTAAAAATCACAATATATTCTAGTTCATAATCTTTAGACAGCCTGAATGAACTGAAGTCCACCAAATCAATCAACAGTATATCTCCACTTACATACAGAATCACAGGTCCGGGTGTTGAGGAATTACCATCAGTTGACCATTCTCCTCTGTGCTGAGCTGCAGTGAAGGGAGAATAAGGTAGATTTTAGAGGCTGAGACATTATGTTGAACAGTGAAGTTAGTTTCTGCAGTATTAGTCTATTTCATGTGAGTGGAGCTGGATAATGACCTCAGGCTGCTCTCTGTAGATCTGTCTGGTCAAACCGGCGTACAGCTCACATAAAACGCTCGAGAAGCAGCTCGGAGTCTCTAAGCCGACTCTGAAAAACATGTTACAGACATTCCTGAACCTGAAGCTTCCGACACTTTCTATCCTCTGAAAGTCCAAATGTCCTGCGGCATGTCCATCATCACTGCTCTAAAGGGGGTGTAAACTTTAGCTAGCTGAGTTAGCTGCAGATGTAGCATGTAATTATTCATATTTACTCCCTTACAAACACTGTATGTATGAATATCTGTGTCTGTTCATTTTTAAAGGTTTAAAATGAGTTAACTGACCTTCAGCCGTGGTCTGGACCGAGCAGTCGACCGTTGTCCGCTCCAAACGTCGATGAGAGCAGATAATAAGCTCTGACATTGTTGGGGGGTTAAGCCACAAACAGCAGGGGGCGCCAACGGCTCTTCATGCTGGATACAAGGCTGTTCATCATGGAGTGAAGCTTCTCTATCCGGAGAGACAGAAAGCTCAGCTGATTGCTTTGGGTGTCGGTGACCGACTGAGGCTCAACGGGCTTTTCTTACCGTTTAGATCGGCTTGAGTTCCATTTCGGCGGCGTCACAATAATCAGCGATAATCACAACAGAACAGATGACTGCAGTGATATTATACAGAGAGACTGAACTGAGAGGAAAAGGAGAGCAGTTCAGTTACTGAACTCTAAGGTAGTCAATTTACCGGGTTTTGTTGTATTTGTTGTTTTAAATTTTGGTGTTTAACATCTTTCAAAGTGTCTCAGTGTGTGATTTTAAGAGCTCATTAGAAATTACATTTATCATAAGTTATAGCAGTTATAATAAAGCATGACAGTATTAACTACTTCTCACTTGAAATAAGAGGGGAAATTCTGTTGAAAATACTGTAAACATAAATACATTACATTTGTATTTGTAACTAAAAGAGGAGTTATTTTGTTATGACTTTAATTCAATTAGGATTATTTTATGAATACAGTTTTGTTTTGTGTAAAGAAAAAAAAAAATCCTTCACATTTTTACCACATTTTGTCATTTTTTGATGCCGAAACAGAAGCGCAGATGGGTCTTTCTCCATTTGGAGGGGAAACCAGGTCACAAAGGCTGCAGGGCTTAAAAAGATGCTTAAAATATGAGGCACAGCTCCAAAAGCCAGTATGTACATTTACACAGTGCCCTAAGATTAAATAATACTTTTCTCTTATGATTCTCTGGTTTTTCTTTTTAATCCTGTTTCAAATCCGCTCTGCATGTGTAAAACAACTCAACACAAAACCAATTTTCAACATTTGAGAAACCATTTTTCATTCATATTTACTTTTTATATCATTAATGTTATACTACATTTTAAATATTTACATTTTGTAAAAAATACATTTGTCTCAGAGATTTTGGTCACTGGTGTTATCAGAACTCTTATATTACATTTTAACACAGTATTTTCAGCTCTGTTAAACTGCTTCTTTGGGTCGAGGCTCATCAGAGAGGAAACATCTCAAGGCGTGAGAAGGTGAGTCCATACTTGCTGATTATATTTCATGAATTTATAAATAATTTTGTTTATCAGGCAGCTCATAACTTCTGTGTGTCACTGGTGTTCTGTGCTTTAATGGCTGGATAATTGAAATTTTGTCAAATGATGCCATTTTATCATTTTTATTACTAATTTTAAATAGTTACACAATGTCACCTAATCACCAACGAGTCAGCCAATTTACAAAATCCTCAATTTTAGCCAGAACATCACTGGTGACTGATGTTAATGTCATGAATGATCAGAACACTTGAAAAACTACACTGTAAAAAAAAGGTGAAATTTACGGTAAAATACTGTCAGCTGTGGTTGCCAGAATTTCACCGTAAAAAATATAGTGACAATGTATAAAACATTACTGTATGCTTTTTTGGCAACTGTAAAATTCTCTGCTGAGAACTGTTGTTTGTTTACAGTTAATTACTGTGAAAAAAAGCATACACTGTAAATCTGTATGCAGTAAATTACATTAAAAACAACAGATATACTGTTAACATAATTACAGTCTATCAGTGATAAAACAGTACAACCGTATGACACATTACAGTATTTTATTGCTGTCCAGCTGTGGTTGCCAGAATTTCATTGCAAAAATACTGTACAGCACATAAGGAATTACTAATTAGTGAGTATAGATTTAACAGTCAACAACTGCTAATGATAAATTACAAAGGAAATAACAAACAACACAAATATACATGAATAACATAAAGGTACAGACTATATATATATATATATATATATATATATATATATATATATATATAAAGGATAATCCATGGTGGAATTAATAAATATTAATAAAACAAATAAACATAAAAAATTAGCCACTTGCCCTGGTTGATCAAGCATATTGAGTCACAGAGTCCAGACTTGACCGAAGAGGGGGCTCAACATGGGATAGAGTCTCACATGGACATGATGTTGGATGATGACTGGAACTTAGTGTGTACTGTCACCAGTTCTGCATGATGTTGACCATGAGGTGTTCACTATGGACAGGCATGACCCTCTCTGTAGCTAGAAAACAGAAACAAAGCAAAGTTAGATTGGTCAGTGCTGGAGCATGATGCCCACACAAAGATAAACACAAGGCCTTCTACTGTTAAACTGGGCTCCAAAATGTATATAGGAGAAACCAGAAACCTGGGATACAGTGTTGCTGGTCACGTTTTTAATTGATAAAGTTTGGGTGTGAAAGGTAGAAAAGGACATCCGTCAACTTGTAGCTTAAATGCGCAGATGCCTCCAGTCAATCAGACACCTTAGCAACCAACTAATCCACCCGAATGACCACCTGCAACTATCTGGTAACCAACTAGTTCACCTTAGCAATAACCTAGAAACACCCCAGCGGCCAATTGTTACATCTTAGTGTACATATATAGATTTATCTTGTTCGCTCAACATCCGTAAATTGTTCACAGGTAAGCATACATGAATTGATTACACCACAAATCCTTTAGAAATAATTTATTAACTGCCTAAATAAAATATGTAAATCTTAAACACAATTCAGACATATTGAGTGTGTATTTGTATTTTTTTTGTATTATCACCCCCTGATAAACTGATTTAGGCTCTCAGAATATCCTAATTTTTATTTTAATGGTCGTAACATTTTTCTGAGGACGTTTTCTCAGGACATTCGCCAGCTTTTTGTTTAACTTTTACTGGTCCACCTTAAGGTGGAACGGGGAAATTCGAACAAGCAGCAGGCAAAAAAGAAGCTGACTTCAGCTTCATGGAGGGATGAAAGGCATGATATGAGGAGGTTTCTCTATTTCCGCTTAACAGCTGAGTAACATTAACTTTTTTTTGCTGTTTCACAGAAGCGACAGGTCAGTATTTTGTCTCGTTTGCGAATGTTTGTGATGGCTAGTCACAGCTGCTGCACCTTAAGGTGGAACGGAACATTCAAACAAGAGGCTGCGAAAAAAGAAGCTAAATTCAGCTCGT